>NW_017307121.1:14663-80325 GCF_000935625.1 Nanorana parkeri
CGTCCCCACCGGTCAAAGCGCCACCTCCTGCCGGATGAAGCCCCGCCTCCAACCTGTCCACAAGCTAGTGGAAAGGAGGAGCCTCCCTGTCCTTCACTTGCTCCTCACCGATAAGGCTCCGTGACAGGATACACAGCGGGGAGGATTTTCCTGCTGTGTAACCTGTTAGATGCCGATCTGAATGGAGAAAAAGCTGTCCGCTTCAGACATGAAGCTGACAGCTTTTTCCTCCATAATTCTAGGAGAGGCTCTGCCTCCCTTGCCTCCCCTGACCCTGGTCCCCTGGGTTCTTTTTATTATTTAATAAAGGAATTGTCAAATGGGTGTGTGTTGTTATGTACACTTGGTACCATCATGAAGGGCACTAATTAAAAATGCCCCCCCCCCACCGCAGCGGCGATTGCTCATACAACTTTCCCCTCTTGGCTGCTCTGCTGCTGCAGTGGCAGAGGAAGAGAAGAATTGCTGCCTTTATAACTGCCTGTTTCACTGATCGAGCTCCTTAGCGGCCACCTGCTGCTTCCTTTCCCACTTCAGCTACTATAGGCTGGGAGGGAGACTGCAGCACCCCCGTTGGTTGGACATTTCCAGAGCGCGAGACCTGAAGGGAAGACACAAGGAGGCGGCTGGAGGCTTCACCTCAGTACATGGAGGCAACATTGCTGCTCCCCCCACCACCACCTGGAGAGGAAAAGGGCATGGGAGCAGAAATAGGACATCAGATTAACTATGTGTACTGTAAGTCCCTGTTCTATCCATGTTACACCACAAACCGCTGTACTCTGCATTACACCGCTGACCTCTACACTCTGCATTACACTGTGGGCCAATACACTCTGCATTATACCACTGACCTCTACATTACACCGCTGATCTCTATACTATGCATCACACTGCTGACTTCTGTACTCTGCGTCACACCACTAATCTCTGTACTATGCATCACACTGCTGACCTCTGCATCACACCACTAATCTCTGCACCCTGGGTCATACCTCTGACCTCTGCATCACACCACTAATCTCTGCACTCTTCATTACACCGCTGTTCTCTGCATTACAGTGCTGACCTCTGCACTTTGTGTTATTACTGACCTCTGTGTTATTACTGCACTCTATGTTACACCGCTGACCTCTGTAGTCAGCGTTACACCAGTGACCATTGCACTCTGGGTTTGGATGGAGAACTTCACCCACTTTTAGTCTTTGCCCCGGGTGACAGAATGTTTAGCTTCGCCACTGAAGTCAGCACTATGGAGGTGCTATATAATGATCACTTCCTATGGGCTCTTACTGCACACTGTATTATAAGCTTGTGATGCAGCAAATAACTAGTAATATGGGACATCAAAGCTGCTATCTTCCTTATTGTGAGCAAAACCTTTTCACAATTAAAACATTTTCAGACTGCTGGTTGATTGTTACTGGCTACAGAACTTTGATCTGTGCTTTCTTCTTCTTACAAATAAAAATTAAAGTTGTACATTGTACATTTACAGTGTTGAAAATGTATACCCCACGGTGAGATCAAAGTGTTCTATATGTTATATTGGAGAATACATTATAATTATCAAATCAGTTCCACTGAGCGTGACATGAATTACTGCTGCTTGGTTCAGCTGTTGATGAGCTATTGTTTGTGCTTCTTTAGAGTTGTCATAGACATATGCATTGATGAGGTTACCTGCATTTGACAGTAAAGCAACGTTTCATTCATCTTTCATGGGGACTGCATGTAGGAATAAGAAAATGTGCAACCCACAAATGTGTAGTTGTAGCCATTTTGTGTTTGCTGCATTTTTATTTTAAAGGAGGACTTCAAGCTAGGAAACTAGGAAGTAAAACGGCAGTAGCAACAGCCCAGCCTTGCTAACATGCATTGCTTTACATATTGTTTGTTATCTTCTTCTGAATAATGTGAAATTACAGAACATATTGTAAGCCTTAAGACCCTTGGCTGTCTAATGTACTAATAAAATGCCATACCTTGCATATTTTGTGTTCAATGATTCACCGAGCTACCCTGGATTGAATATTCATTTGACTTCTTTTATGTAGAATATTTAATGTTAGCACACAGTAGTAAGATTAGAGAGAATGGCAGTTTTGCATGGGACTACTAACCATGATGGACCCAGGAGTCTCTTCTTTACCTTTTGACATTATGGCCTAGGTTATAGTAGTTAAGTCTCCTTGAAAATTACTCAATGTACATTTTACAGATAAAATGTTGGTATTGAATGTGTATAGCTAAACATATAATTTTGTGTATCAACTGTGTCTAAGAACCTACCATGTGCATAAAAGCAAAGGATATAAACATAGGTGGGTGCCCAATCTCCAGTATATTGAACAACAAATGTATTTCTTGGTCACATCACAAACCACCACCCCTCCCGCCCCTCCACTTACCTGGTTCATGGGGTTCTTCTCCCCACAGACTGGTGGTGATTTTTAAATTTGGTGCAGCTCTGCATGGCTACAATCAGTCACCGAGGGGAGAGGCAGAGGGACTTGTCAATGGAATAAAAGTGTGGTGAAGTCACTGCTGTACTTGTAGTCCATTAATTCTTCCTCCCATCTATGTCACTGAATATCTGTACTGAAGTACGGACATGAAGAGGAGGGAGAATCTGCAGGAGCCAGAGCATTGCACCTGTGATCCACTGATCGCAGTTGCAATACTTTAATGGCTCCTATGTTTAACTCCCAGTTTAACTCAAAATATACCCCAGTGGTTGACGGAAACCGGGATACAACAAAGACTTAAAATGCTCAATGCAAACAAAGCAGTGGGTCCGGATAACCTGCACCCCAAGCTACTTAAGGAATTAAGCCAGGTTATAACTAGCCCATTAATCCTCATTTTTAAGGACTCCTTAATGACTGGTAGGATCCCCAGTGATTGGTGGAGGGCTACGTCAGTCCCAATATTCAAAATGGGGGCTAGGTGCCAACCTGGGAACTATAGGCCGGTCAGTCTAACATCGGTAGTTTGTAAAATGCTAGAGGGCATAATAAAGGATTATCTGGTAGAATTTGTTCAGGAAAACAAATATACAGGGGTACAGGTACTCCTAGAATGAGATCCTAATAGGTTGGACTTGATGGACTAATGTATTTATTCAACCTCAAATACTATGTAACTATGCAATAAAATAATAAAACAAAATATATTTTTTTTGCAGAAGTGTGCATTTATAGTTTTTTTTCTAAAAGGTGGACTTTGCCTTTAAAAACCCCATATAAATGGCACTGCCCAGAAATCATAAATCATCAAGTCTGCATACATGACCTGCTTTTATATCATAATATGGAGCAACAGTATATTCTAAAAAACAAACAAACATTAAAATTCAGCAATTATGATCTGATCATGCAACTGGACCAAAGCCTGAAAAGTGCAATCTTGGAGAAAGAGGTCAATAACTTGCTGCAGGCAGGACTAAAACAATCCTCAGTTTCCCCCTCCCCCAGTCTTCACTCACAGACTGTACATCTTAACATGACAAGAGGCTGCCACAGGCCAACGAGCTTTGTGAGACATTTGTACAACCAGCCAAGAACATAAAGACTGCTGTGCAGCACTGGGATTTACATTGTTGTGGCATCTATTGTCTAACAAGTAGATGATGACCTTGGTTGCTACTTGCACCACTGTAGAAGTAGCTTTGTGGGGAGAATGGAAGAGAAGCAAAAACAAAATTGGATGTATTGCAGGTTACCAGTCCTTATTTGTGGTGGCTGCATTAGTTTTCTTTTTTTCTGGCATTTTTCCCTTTCTGTTTGCCTGGCAATCCTGCAAATAACACGCTCGAGGTTCCTGCATGGCTAAACTCACTCCTCCACTGTATTTATGGAGGGAGCCATTATTGCCACCCAGGCTGTACTTTAGTCTCCATTACACGTGGGCTCATGGTATTGATAGTTCACACACAAAAAAAGATAAGATAAGATATGCTTTCTGTCAAGCTCATAGGATGTTACAATGATATGGCATTTCTAGCAAGAGCAACAGGTATTTTCTGTACCTGCTGAAAATGTTCTTAGCCTGAAAAAAGAAAATGAAAGCATATTACATTTGTGTTCTTGAGTTTAGTTAACCGTCACGTGTTCTTTAGTCAGAAATTAGTTTATGAGTTTTAGTTTAAACTCTAAGTAGACATACAAGATAGAAAATATATTATATTTAAAACGTAACTCTGCTTTTGCTCAGAAAAAAGTAAATCCTCACTGGGTGATTAAAGTGATATTAGATCTTCATATTTTTTTTAATTAGGTGTGCCAGAGGTACTTGAATTCACTTTTTTTTCTTAAACTTTTTCATCCCTTGTTCTCTAGTTGCCCCTTTACCTCCCCCCTATGTGTGGGTGTCTTCCTAATCCATAGACACACACACAGCGTGAGGCAAGCCACGCTCCCCACTCCTACAGTCCCAACTTGATTGACGGCAGAAGGGGCCTATCGCTCCCCTGCCCTCAGTACTTGCACCCACAACTAGGAAGTTCGGGGAACGGAGGACTTCGTCCCCAATCCGGCAGAGGAGACAAGGAACCACAGGTAAGTGTGGGGGGGAACAGGGGTTGCAGAAAGGTAATGGCCTTTTTTTACCTTGATACAGAGAATGCGTTAAGGTCAAAAATGGACTGTTTGACTCCACAAAGAAAGCGCCTGCATACAATTAGGATATAATGACAGCTCAAAAATGGCAGTATAACTACTTCAGGACCAGTATGTATATATACATACGGCGGTACTGAAGTAGTTAAAAACAATTCCACATAAACTTTTGGATATTCGGAAACCTTATATGGGGCTTCAAATTTGACCTTTTTAGAATACAATTGCTCTTACTCAAGTAAATTGTACTAACACATAAGCTTTTCACAAATATGTGGAACTACTTTATTTCATTGTGCTTTGCCACATACTTGCATTTCCACAAATATGTAGAGCACATAACAGCCTTGTTGTTCAAATGCAAAAACCTCCAAACCGATGGCAAATTGCTAGGCTTTTACAATCTTTGTATTGGAAAGGTCATCCTTAGTTCCACAATGCAAACGAAACAGCACTTCTTGAAATGCTGTTGACATTGCATTCTGGAAGTCATTCGTGCAGGTCACCTTGCTTTGTAGGCCCATATTCACTGAATGACAAAGATATCTTTATTCAAGTAAAAGGGAAATACTGTCCTCATTTCTCTGTGCTCTACATTGATACAAAGCCAGCACAGTTCTCCCCGTTACCACAGCCAGCAGTGTCATTAAGCATACAAAGTGTTACAAAGAAATGTTATATTGGTGGCCAAGAATATTGGTAAAACAGAGAGTGATAGTCCAGTATTAGCATGTGTATACAGTCAGTTGCTACTGAAAATAACTTTTGACAGAACACTTATGATGCCAGCTTCTCTTAAATGGAAAAGGTATAATTCTAAAGGGTTGGTATGCAGTTTCAAACTCCAAAGGGACTGTTTGACTCCACAAAGAAAGCGCCTGCATACAATTAGGATATAATGACAGCTCAAAAATGGCAGTAGGAGCCCATGACTGTGGATGCTCCTATTCTCATCTATTATCTGTCTTGAACATCCTAATCAGTACTGTAACATAGTGAGCTTACACTGAATAAGGATGCAACTCTAAAAAAAAAGACTTCAGAGGCCCACCAAGAGTAACAGGCAGTCATGGTGGCTCAGCTAACTCACCACCGTGAGTTAAGTTAGTGGGTACAGCAGCTCAAAGATCCTTGCCATTGAGAAAAAAAAAGAGCTTAAATTGTTTAATTGGATGTCTGTGGTTTTGGGACTTGATCTACCTTATCCTTAAGACATTTTGGTGAAAATTACTAGGTAGGAAGAGACTTATGGTAAAATTCAACAAGTATAGAAGAATAGAGTTATCTGGTTCATCATGGGATCTTTCCCCGTAAAGCTATGATTTTCTGCAGCTAGCTTAGGTGTGATTCTAGTAAAAACAATATACAAGAATTTTTAATGAAATTATTATTTTTTTCCTTCCGCTGGAAACATTGTGGGTATGGGGGTTCTATATATGGAGGTTTTCTATATTTGCATTTTTCCTATTGCTTGAACACTCAAAATGAGTTGTGTATTTTTTCAGCCTAACTAGGTAACTATATATAATTGATGCTAACAACCATGAGAAACATTTAAATCAATGACTTATTCATTTGGGCTTCCATGTATACGAAACAATGCTCCTGTCATTAATAATCAAGGACATGAATCAATTTAAACTTAATAAAATGCAGTACCATATGCAAAACTGCAGATTTCAAAAGGAAAAAGGAGACAAAAGGAAGACAGGGAACCTAACCAATATGGCTTAAAAAAAAACCATGAATATAAATTCTACATGTTATAACATAAAAGGTAGGAAGCCGCCAAATAACTTGTTTTCCCCCAGGTGGTTACAGCACTTTCCACATTATTCACAGGTGGCACAAATATGCATTTTTAACTGTAAAATAAATATAAGAATCCCTAACTTTTAAGAGGTAATTAATACAAAAACAGAAGAATAAAAAATGAGAATAAAGCAGTGTTGATGAAGTTACATATTTTAATCAGGAAAACTAAACCAGGTATCCACTTGGTTACCATCAGTAAATCTTTACAATAGTACCCATTTTTGTTTTCTTCTTTTTATGCACAGGGGTTGATTTACTAAAGACAAATAAGCTGTACACTTTGTAAGGGAATTTGCACTTTGCAGGGGAAGTTTCCCTTAGCTTCGTGAATGAGGAAGTTCTGCTAACGTCTTCTACCCAATCATGTGCAAGCAAAATACTGGGTTTTGTTTTCCTTGCACATGATTGGATATTCTTTGCAGAGTGAAATATCACCACATTATCCAAGCTAAAGGAAACTATCCCTGCGATGTGCAAATTACCCTGCAAAGTGAACAGCCTATTTGCCTTTAACCCCCATGCCTGCTTGAGAGATACAGCACCACCTTCTCAGAAATGGTGAGCATGTTAGGCATCTTCTACAGTTCCACATTAAAGAGCAATTCGATTAAAAGCTGAGTTTTTAAAAAGCTAAATCACTGCTAAGAAAACCTGTACTGAAGTACTTTCTGAAAATGTTATTTGCAAAATAAAATGGCATCACATGTATTTCACAACACAGGCTTCCTTTAGGTGAGTTTCAAATATATGGACATATACATAATGATCTAGAAAACTAGAGCACAACCGCCCAGCAAATCACCCCTACAGAAAGTACATACACAAGTACAGGTGAATATACATAACGCATTCTGTTTTCTATACATTTTCCAATTTCTTCTCTGAACAAATGATTGAAAGCTTAACTTTATAAAATCCCTTACACATAGCTGGAAAAGGTTATTGCACACACTTTGCTCGGATCACTTATTACTGGAAAACATTCCTGCCTCAGTTACTTTGTACGTTGACGGGGTCGCTGCACATGTTTCAAAATGCTTTTCCACCATTGACATGGTTGCCATAGACATAAGATTTACCCAATGCAGTTGCCTGTGCACCAGATGTATCCCACAGGCCATGGGATATTGTAAGATGGACTGAGAAATGGAATGTCAGAGGATAAGGTCAGCTTAGAACCTGAAACATAGTAACAGGGTTGAGTCTGTAAAGGGCAGGAAGTAGGCAAACCTACAGAAAACTGGAGAAAGTGATAAAATATTTATTTTTGTATGTAGAATTTTGTTGCAGCCTTTAGCTATAGTATAGGATTTAAATAAAGAGGGAGTGAGGGAATTTTGCCACTCACAGCACAATTATTTTCTTGACACTTGAAGCAATCTAGCCTTTGTCCTTGTTTTTTAAATGTTACATTTTATAGCCTAATTGCACTATTGATGTCGAAAAGTGAACTTGTAAATAAGCTGCATGGTTCTTTTTATCAGCTCGCTTATCAGTTTACACTGCACTCCTATAGCTTGCTATTGCATAGATGTGTCATGTACCCAACATGGACTAATGATTGATATGGGATGAGAAATCCTATGCTCTATTAATTTTACGCTCTCGTGTGTTTCCCCTTTGGGGTCCTTCAAAAGTACCAGAACCTGTATCATGAATTAGCACAGGTCCAATCCACGGGTCTTCTGTGGCCAGAATATACCTAGTATCTTTCCCATACTGGTGTTCTGAAGTCATGACTGCTTGGCCAGGCCTGTCCTTCACCAGCATTATTAGTTATATAGCACATGACAGGTTGCTGAATGATAGTATTGCACGATACAATGGCGCAATAACGCAAAAACTGTATATAGACCAGAAGCACAGCCACAACAGTAGTCAAAAGCAAGCAGAAGTGGATAAACTATGTTACTGCCTTACATGCCAAAGGCCATATAAGCTAATGATGATCACAAATCTATAGTTTCCTCACTTGTAAACCGGTGTGCTGCGCTTGGTTTTGTGATACGTGCTATATTTAATCTTTAAATTATGTGATATTTATAATAACACAGACTAAAAACAGTGCAAGTGATCGGATCCTACTTGCAACTATGTGCAATCCAAAAGTGCATATGTGCATGAATGTTAATAAATATACGTGTCATATAAATATGGTAAAAGTACGAATGTGAATACTAGATAGTTAAATGTGAACCAAATAAATTAATAGATGATACATATATTTGCCATATAGTGAAAATACAGTTGTGGATACTAAATGATTAAATGTAAAAATGGATCAATCTGACAATCAACAACATTTAAATAGAAAGAACAATAATTTAGAAAAAACTGATGTATGACCAATCTAGCAAATTTCGAAATAAAACCACATCTACTGATATAAAGTGAATAAATACAGGTGGAAAAAATATAAAAAGTATAAAAGTGTATGCACGAGGGTTGTAACACCAATAGTCTATTTTCTACCAAATGGTATTAAAAATCCAATGTCTTTTGTTTATAATTCTATTGATACGTCCGCAAAATAGAAAAAGGAAACCTTCTCTGTTAGTTTCTCTGTCCTCTCCTGCCGTCAGGCTACACTTCCTCTCAACGGCGATAGTTAGACAAACTCCAAGGCTGGTGAGCACTCCGGAGGGATCAGCCAGAAAGCCGAGGGGGGGGGACCGACCAAAGGAGAGAAGGCAGGATTTAAGTGCAGATGCAAAATGCTTTATTTACCAAGTAGTTAAAAATGATTGCACTTACAGACTTCCATAGGTACAACAACATAAGCAACTTATATATAGTCTCTCTCCAGGGTGTCAGCGGGGAAACAGCACACTCCTTTTACGCGTTTCGTCGTGAAGACTTTATCAAAAAGGTATTTTGATCAGATTTTTTCGATCTTATTTTCTTTGTATTTTGGTTTTCTGATTTTCTCATATATCCTAGCGCAACTACCTTGGTCACTATAGTTTCCTCACTGTATGTCTGATCATCAGAGAGTAAATCTGCAAGCAACACACCTCCCAGGGGGTTGGGTAAATAGTTGTAATAATAGGATTGGGTCATATTTGTGGATTTCTGGGTACCTACACATTTACCCTATCCAGGTTGAAACTGATTCCCTCATTTGTGCTCTTAAGTAAAGCATAGTCTTACCCAGGTATAGTGACCATAAATTAATGAAGGTCACAGCATAATGTAAAATATATGGCTAATTTAATAGATCACTGCAGATAGCAAAACTAAGG
Source organism: Nanorana parkeri (assembly GCF_000935625.1). Lineage (NCBI taxonomy): Eukaryota > Metazoa > Chordata > Amphibia > Anura > Dicroglossidae > Nanorana > Nanorana parkeri. The sequence continues at coordinate 24,340 of NW_017307121.1, forward strand.
TACAATGTACAGTAATCAAAAGGCACAAATCGGATTTTATCATTCATGGGCCAAAGCTAGACATACTGTATATGGCTCAATTTATCTCCTTTAGCAATTAACGTACCCTGCTTCCCCTCTCATCAGTGACCTGGTTATCTTTCAGCCTTGAAATCGCTGATGTAAACCAAAAGCAGGAGCACTGTGTGGGGACCCACAGTGAGCTAAACATGCTTAAAAGATGACATGAAGGACTTCAGTAAACTTTGAAGATCCAAAGCTTCAAAGAGCCTGCAACTACAAAGGTCAGTTAGGGCTTGTTTTTTTAATATTCATTTACTGCTTATTATGAATATGTAAATACTTGAATGGCCATAGTCTGGCCACAGGTTCACTTTAAAGAAAGACCCTCAGAAGGCAACCCTCACCCTCCTCATTAAAGTCTTCAATACAGTTATATGATGCCCCTCTTTCAGAGATAAAAAAGGGACAATATTAATCAAAATTTTTAAACAAAATACATACCCTTGCCACATCAATGTGACTAGTCATGACTGGCTTTTTCATGACCATTTCACACTCATTGCCTCTGCAGTGACAAAAAACTTGTACATGATATAAAGGATGTAACTGTTTAGCTTAGTTTACTCTATTTCAATATTAAGGGTTAACCCCAGTTTGTCCGCCAAAGCATATAATTTCTACTTAACTATTTTTAGATAAAATGCAAAATTAAAAAAAACAATTAGCAATCACAGTCTTTCATGAGGAGAAAGATAGGAAGCTTAGAGAGGAATGGAATGTGAGCTCCAACCGATAGCCATAAAATTAACGATGAACAAAAATGTCATTCCATTACAAGTGAAATTAGATTTCACAAGTCAATGAGGGGGAAATACTTTTTTCCTCCCATCTTTCAGTGTTCAAAATTTGAAAAGAATTCCAGGCTTCATCCTGCTCAGTCCTATTGTTCTACTTATTTAAAGTTTATCATTTTCCACCCAAGATCGCTTCCAGACCCTCCAAGTCCTTAGTTTGATTGAAATCTCAGCTCATAGGTGTCTGTTGATCTGTGCATTACATGCTGCAAATATAAATGCTTTTTTTAATTAAAAAAATCATTTTCTCCAGAACTCAGGTAGGAAACCTAGATTTGTATAGATAGCAATAATAGAAATGTAGTCAACTATATGGATAATAGCATTAGGCAGCAGTTTGCATGCTTCAGTACAGAATTACTGGCTTGCTTAGTTATTGTAAAATAAGAGATTTATGGCTTAGGGTTTTGTGTATTCGGGCATGTGTTGTCATCAGAACTGCTTTTTCCTCCATACAGGCAATAAGAATGCAAATGTTTGGGGCCCTGTGCCAATTGGCTTTTCTTCACACCTACAATGAATCCCAAATTATTTTAGAAGCGTCTCAAATTGATATCAAAAGCAAGCTGCATTACTCAAAGATATAAGCTCAAAGCTGATCAACAAAAGCTGGTAAGCAACTCAGGAAGGTAGCAGTAGGAGACAAGGAGATCAGAAGCAGCTAAGAACTCATAAGCATCTCAGACAGAAAGCATAAGATACTAATTCATTTTAATGTGACCACGACTCATGTTACACCTCATTTATGGATGTAACATGAAACATGGTCTGAAACGTAAACTTAGTCTTTAAACTCCAATAACCAGGTGTTACACTGTACTACGACTGGTTTGGGGTTGCGTCCTATATGGAAGAGTCATTCACAGTCAGTGATGTTATAATTGGTAGTGGTGAGTTTAAATAAGGGTAGCATTAAAGCACACCAATTGTACTTACATTGCTAATTCATTTACTACCGAACAAGAAAATGTTTTTCTTCCTAGCTTTGTCTTTGAAAAGTGGTGCATTTTTTTAAATATTCTCACTGGGTATTTTCTGAATCCAAGAGAATTCCTCTGCATGTAGTCAGTGGGCTGGGGGAGAGACAAGATTTGTAAGTGTTACTTAAATGTAACAGAGAAAAATCAGACAGGACTTTGTGATAGAGCTGTGTACAACTCAGGACTGAATGGACACAAATATATCAGCAGGTAAGCAGCTCTTGTATATTTATTCCATTTGGGTTTTTAGCTGTTTGACTGTAGTTCAGCTTTAAAATAGTATTAAACCCTCATTGAAAAAAAAAACACCTCTCATTTTGAATCACTTTAATATCTTTAGTCATTCAACTCATTTTACACTACTCCTTTTTTTAATGTAGATCCCAGACCTCCATCTTGTGGTGCAGCACTTCTCCCTTACTTCTGATATGTACTCAATCTTTTCCCAATGCATTGCTGCAGGAGTACGTGTCCATGATGCACTATGTGTGCAATCAGTGAGTGTCTGCTTGCTTACATATCTGCTGGACCTGCACTGCAGTAAAATGTTTTTACTATAATTATGATAAGACTTATTTTTATTCAAAATAAACTTTATTGGATATATTCTTTCATTATTAGCAGTGTAGTCTTTTCAGGGGGAGTGGTTCCTTTGAAACAGCACTAGTAAAAGGAGCATAGCAAAAATGGAAGTGTTGTTACAAAAAAAAGATCCTGGGCTAAATTGAACATCCTAAGCTTAGCCCTACTTAAAGGAACCCTACATAACAATACAGTTACTTTTGCTACTGTGTATGCCCCCAAATACCCAACATCGAACCTTTCTTGATAAAGTTATTCAGAAGTTATTTGAGTTCATAGGCAGCCTATTGGTTGTTGGTGGAAATTTTACTGTGCCCAGAGCTCTCCTTCAACACCTCCTGTGGAAGGTCCTTTATGTCTGCAGCAGCCCTGAAACATTTAAGAAAGACATAAAATGGGCAAGGTTGCTAGACTGTTGGAGACAGTTTCATGCAATGAGAAAAAATGTACATATTATGGAGACTGAATGAGAGCATGGTGATGTGGTGGTAGAAGCACATATGAGCCAAAATATAGTCTTATTTTTAGTAAAATACATCAGAGGAGGCAAAGAGGGGAACTTTTTGGGAGGCCCACAAACCTGTGTGGAGGGAAGAACTAAAATCACAGTGTGAGCGGTCAGTAAGTTGCTCGCAAGAGCGCTGAAAAAATGCTGGGGACCCAATCGTCTAGATTTCTTATAAAGGGTCCTGAAAGTAATCTATGAAATGTTGAGCTGTAAAACATTAGACAAGAAGAACCTCATGAAGCACAGGAACAAAAGAAATGTGAAAATTAGGGAATATCTTGAGGAGGTGTCTTTCTAATAGCTAATAAAAGACATCTGTACAGCTTTAGAGTAGGCCGTCACAAAGGAGGGAATAGCTTTGACTTTGATAGCCATGGCTGCTAGAAAATGCCCATAACCAGGTGGCTTTTCTAGAGCTTATTTCCTTGAATTTTCAGATGTTGGACCCCCTGTGTGCCTACTTCAATGCTGTCTCTAAAGGAACAACAAATGCCCCCCGAGGCCCTAATGCCTCATATTATTCTCATTTCTAAAGAGGACAAAGATGTCACCAAATGCCAAAACTATAGGCCCATATCCCAAATTCTTGCAGACAAAATAAAATCGTACTTGACAGTGCTGATCCACAGGGACCAGGTGGGCATTATAACACAGAGGGAGCAAGGGATAATTAAAAAGCACTCACTGTTATCCACTGGGTGAAAACTAACAATCTTGCATGCCTAATTCTACAAACAGGTGCAGAAAAAGCATTTAGATGGGTTAGAGCACTATACAGCTGTCCAGCAGCAAGGAACAAGGTTATAATACTTCATCATTCCCGATTCAGATTAAAAACAGTGCTAGAAAGGGGTACCCTCTCTCCCTTATGGTTTTTGTGCTTTTATTGAAAGTATTACTGTGCAAAATTAGAAACAGCCCAGATATTACAGGAATCTGTATAGGTTTGATGCACCACAAAACTGCTACTTTTCCAGATGAAATCCTGTTTTGTTGTGAATACGCTTCAGATCTCCCTTATGAATATTTTGGCTGAACCATCCAGATGTAATGAGCTTTCTAACTTTCTCTTGGCATTCTATCACTCTATCTAGATGTGCAATTCACTAATGATCTCCAAACCCTTTATAGACATAATTTCCCACCTCTCCTACAGGGACTTGCAGGAATGTGATATGGCGGCTTTTACCTTGCTTGGGAGGGTGCAAACATTAAAAATGAATATCCTCTTTAGAATTCTCTTCTGCTAAAGCCAGAATTGTTTTCTCTATCCTAAAGAGAACTAAAAATACAGCTAGCTAGACTTGTCAGACCTCGAATTATATTACAGAGTAATAACACTGATGTTAACTGAATTGGAACTCAGGAGGCAGAGTTAAGCAATGGGTCCCCCTAGAAAAGACAATAGATGTAATTTGGCCCATGCCCCCTGGCTTCATCATCAATTTAGAGGCCTGCCCATGTATACTTTCCTGCTTATTCATGCAACGTTATGAATATGAAATAGAGTAAATAGTAAATACTTTCTTGCTAGAGCATATTCCCTGCTAGCCTCACTGGAGGATTTCTGAGGTTTGGCCACAGGGAGGATCTTGCTTTCTCCAATAATAGGGAGCTGATGGTGAGGTTCACTGTGATAAGTTCCTGACAAATGGTAAATTAAAAACACTTCAGTGTGAATGGGGCTTCTTCCCAAAGAAATTCTAGAGATTTTCCCAAATGCAACATTACCTTTATAGCCTATGTTACACCTGCAGAACACTAGACACAGAAACTCTGTGTCAGCAGAGGGATTTGGATAGTTAACCATTATCATTCTTTTATAAATCACTTCTTAACCTGGAGTCACAACAGGACCCCTACTTTAACAGGAGGTGGTAGAGGGACCTTGGTAGTACACTGACAGTCAGAATCCTAAAATGGCAAAGCTGGTGCATTTATCCTCTATCAGCTCCAAAGTACAGGAGACCTTCTATAAACAAAATGTAACAGAGTACCAGTCCAACCGGCAGTGCTGTATTCATATTTCATCCAAAGATGTTGGAGGGGATCTGGGAGGAATAAGGTATTCCTTTATTTGTGGTAGAACTGCCTCCTTCTAAAATCCTTCTGGTCAGTGGTATACAATATTATGGACCAGTGTCTACACATTGAGATTCCCAATAATCTATTGGCAACACTTCTTCATGAGATACCCACTTCTATTGAAACCTATATAAAAAATCCTTAGTACCCCACATTTTAAATGAGGCAAATATCTCATACCCCTTTTCTGGAAAACAAACAGAGTTCCCTGCATAGGGGAATAGATTAATAACGTGAATACAATTATGGAAAACCAAAGGTGGACGTACACACTTTGAGATCAATAAAATATTTTTTAAGGTATATGGGTATTATGTGTCTACTTTCAGTACACAAAGAAGTATATAACTTCATTGGGCCAGGATAAAACATCACTTCAGATCCACATTTACACAATGCATCCAGTTAAGCAGCAGGGTCAGATGAGATGGCCACTGTTTTCTTGTTCACTTGTTTATTGGTTTATGAATCTTAAAATACAGGAAAAATGTAGATTCAATACAGCAGAACTTGTCAATCTTTATTATACGCTTAGAATTTGACAGTAGAGTTGAGGCAATAAGATAAGATGATATGTAAAGGTGGATGATTGTTATATTTGTCTTACCTGTCAATATATCTAAATAAAGATTATACAAAAAAATCACCGTACATTAGGTGTGACGATGTGATGTTGGGTTTTATTGTGAGAGGTTAATGACACTTTAAAGCTTAACTACTGTATGTTAAGAATATGTAAACATTTGAATGGCCAAAGCCACAGCCACTCTCCACAGTTACAGTTTAATCTGTCTAATTAGCACATGTATACTTATATCAATACCAGGAAGTTAAAAAACATGACCTTTTGAAAGCACCAGCAGAAAGAAAAACTCATGGTATTTATGGAGTTCAACATTCAAAAGGTAATATTTTATGTTTAAAATTCTAGTAAGCATTACATAGCTCTTTTTTGCTAAATGCATTAAACGCATTGATTGTAAGATGTTTAGTATTTAAATTACGCTCTATTAATTAGTCAAGTTATTAGCTTTGCAGGAATAGTGGAAGCTCACAAAAATACAAGCTTTTGTTTGAATGTCTTTTCATTATGTCTAATTAACAATAATGCATCCAAAGGTCATTTTACAACTAGAAAGTAATTAATGGGAATCTTTTATTAGCATGTACACACATTATACTCCAATTCAGTATGCAAATTATAGCATACCTTATATTGCCAATGTAAAACAGTATGGTGACATGGAATGGTCCACTTAATTGAGCTGATCCATGTGTACTAGCAAATAATATAATTTGATTTTGTAGGCTACTGTTAATTTTTGTAAAATACATTATGATTATATGAATAACGTGTGAAAATATTTTCCTTCATGCTTCTCTATGGTAGCAGAAAAATGGGCATTCAAATGATACTTAAAGTGCATCTAAAACAAAATGTATATATATTGAAGCTTACTAGTCCTTACATGTGATGGAGGAATTTGTTTTCTTTTGTCAGGCATTCTTTTCCTTATTTTTAGCTGGTAATTCTGACAGTAACATCCTTCCTGTACTAGAGAGACAAAATTCACTCTTTCAAATTTCACTATGAAGAAGTAGCATTGTCACCTTAGGCTACAAGCTTCTGTTTTGGACTGCAGGCTGTTGTGCTGATGGCTGCATGCTCGACCTGGGACCATAGACTAAACCTACAGCACAGCTGGCTACACATAATTAGTAAGGGTGTGTGCTATACTTTGGTTACTTGAAAATTCAAAGAATGGCTGTGCACTTTCCTCTGCTTAGGACTCCCCTTTCAGCAGAGAATTAAATCACTAAATGATAGTAAAAAAGATATGATAAATGTATTACAATCAACACCGATAACTAAGGCTACTTAGTCATAAACTTGCAGTCAACTCTGCAAATGCATGAACATGTATGCTGAACATGTAATCAGCTAAATGGGCATGCTTATGGTTGATAGCATAAATATTACCGAATGACAGGAGAAAATATCTGTAGAGGGTATATAGTAATTTCCAACAAATATTAAATCTAAGTGAAACTAATAAACAGTAGTACATACAGTATGTAAAAATAAGTTTTAATAATTTAATAGGTTGATACACATAAAGAAAAATTACAAGTAAAATGGAACATAATTAAATAATTTTTCTTGGCAGTGTGGGCCTCTTTTTACTGTATCTTCTGCCAAAAGGACCATTGTAGTCTGCAGCCTCAGCTGAAATGTATCAGCCATAATAAAAGTACCAGCCATTTGGTACAGATGTGTAAAGTGATACAATAAATAAAGCATACCAGAATAAAACTACAAAGGCGGCTTAGTAAGGCAGAAGACCAATAATGGAATGAGGCCAAAAGTCCAAAGTTTCGAGGTAATCAACCTCTTAATGAAGGTGGACCTCAGGCTGATGGTCTTCTAACTTACTAAGCTCCTTTTGTAATCCTATTTGGGTAGGCTTTATCTATTGTATCTCTTTAACCATTTGTAACATATGCCTTTGCATGTATCAACTGATTTTTTGTGCTAAGAATTTTGTATCTATGTTATATGTATACTTTTTCTATTATAAAATTATATATTTATGCAATGTGTTTGGGTTTGCTGGCTTACTCTATTTTAACATAGGTAAAGAGGAAACACCTTTTGGGAAAAGACTGACCGCCCTTCACCTTGGTTTCGCACTTGTTAATGATACAGACAAAGCTGCCTTTGGTGTTCATCCCGTCGCCCCCACATGTCTGCAAAACAATGGTGTACTTTAGAGCCTATTTTGTCCCCCAAATTTGACATAGCTGCTATTACATTGATTAACCTGGTAAAAAAAAAGATATTTAGGAAATGTTAATCTGCACACAAGAAAAATCTCAAATAAAAACTATTACCTCCCTCTGCAGAACCTATGCCTCTGAGTTTTTCGGCTTGTCCATCTTTATAAATAAATTGCCAGTTTCAGCAACAAGGCCATTTTGTGGAAGGATGGCCAACATTTTGCCATTGTGTTCTTTTTTAACTATGCCTCCAGTGTGGAGAGATATAGCCACCAGATTTACAGGTTTAGTCACAAAAGGGTGAAGAGTTTGGAGAAGGCAGGAGAAGTGAACAATCTAGGACAACATAGCTGAACTGGAAAGTGAGCTCAATTGAAGAATTGTAGAGGGGGGAGGGGGGGTATTCTAAAGCCAGGGGAAAGGGCAGGCAGCAGGTAGGGAAGTGGTTGGGAAACTATTTCTCTTTTTATTCCTCCCAGGTGAAAAGCAACTACTTGCCTGCGAGTGCTGCATATGCACCATATGATCCTACTTCTTCCCCCAGGCGTGTTCATAATAGACATTTCTGTAGACTCCTAATGTGTCTTTTCCTTCCTCTCCCCCCAGGGCGCACAGTAGCCCTCCTCCCACACAGATGTGCGCCTTCCTCCTCTTCCTTAAGTGAGCGCAGCAGCTATTTTTATTGGACTGCTCATGTACCATTGTTTTGTGGCCTATGCAACATCACAGCATCATAATTTTGCACAGAAAGCCATCCCTGCCATCCACCTACATTTGGAATGCCACGAGGCAGCAGGAGCCACTGGAGGAAAATGGGAAGATGTATTGGGGTGCTGACATTGAGGAGGAAGAGTCGTTTTTTGTGGGGCTTCGAAGAGGGCCTTTTCATCCCTCTCCAATATAAGAGGAAAATCATGCAGACATCTATGCCACCATCCAAGAAGAAGCACAAAGTGCCTCACTCTGAGGCACTACAGCAAATAATCACTTTACCACATTTACTGATAGTGGCTGGATCCACCACACTGTAGGCATGGGTAAAGGGGGACACTTAATGGGAACAGGCTGGCCCCAGTCCCACAAGGTGCCCTTGGTTTCACACTTGCTGGTGAAACAGGCAAAGCTGCCCTTTGCGTGAAACTCATCACTGCACACCTCTGTGCAACAGTGGTGTGCTCCAAAGCACCCCCTATTTCATCCCTCTATTTGCCATAAATATCATGACATTCAGTAAATCTCCTTTATTTAAAAAACAAGGTCTGCCAAGCATACCAAGTGAGAGGCACAGGTTCTACAAGCAGAAGTAGTAGGTTTTATTAATCAATACTTTTTTGACAATACTTTGCATTAAGATATTTAATATCTCTTTTTTTTTATTTGTTTTTTTTATTTATTTGCATTGTAAGGTCATCCCTGTCACGTTGAAGAAAACATGGCAGATGCAACCTAGGCCTTACCTTTAGAAAAAAAGCTAACATTTAAAACAATGGGTCCCTTGAAAGGTAAGAATGTCAGCCTAGACACTGGCCTCACAAAGGTAATGATGGTGACAAGGAGTTCTCGTAACCTTATCTGCACATGGTTCTGTAATGTAAAACAGCTTTTGGATTTGGCCTCAAATAAATCACTGGGATCTTCTTACAACATTGAGCGAGGGTATTGATAGTATAATATAAAAGTTGGACACTGACATTTCCAAGGAGTTTAAAGTCCCACTTAAGGAACCCAATGAAAGAGAACAGGAAATAATAATTAACACATACAGCAGAATTGTAAAGCAGATGATGTCTTTATTATTGCAGACATCGAATACGAAGTATGCATCCAGTATTGAATTGCAAAAAAAATTCACAGAAAACAGCCAGAAATATTGTACAGTTTATGTGCAGTATGTAAGCAGCTTTATTAGGCATCAATTTCAAAGGGAGATATGAGGCATGATTAAAATCATAGTGTATTCATTCACAAATAGTAGCTGGACATATTGTGCAGTTGATGCCCAGTATGTAAGCAGATTTATTAGAGAAGGATGAGTCAGGTTTTACTGTGAAATAAAAATTCATATTATTTCACAGAAAATAGGCAGAAATATTGTACAGACTCAATGTACAATATGTAAGCAGCTTTAATAGGCCTCAATTTATAAGGAAAAGAGCAGGCAGGTTTTATCAAGAACTAAAGATCACAGTGTATTATTTTTGCTAACGATAGCTAGATGAATTGTACAGTTGATGATTTATTAGGCTGCAATTAATGAGGGAGAGATCAGGCATTTTTTATCATGAAAAAAATATTTATTACTATATAGAAAATACCCATTAATGCTGTACTGACTACATGCACAGTATGTAAGCATATTTTACTGGGCATAACTCGATAGGGAGACAACAGACAAGTTTTTAATCAAGAAATCAAAAATAGAGTAATTTTTTTTCCACAGAAAAAAGTCAGAAATAGTGTGCTGACTCCATGCGCAATATTTAAGCACTTTTACTGGGTCACATTTTTAAAAGTAGAGACCCCAGGCAGCCTGTAATCAAACAATCAACATTGGAGTGTATTTTTTCACAGAAACAAAGCCAGCAAAATAATGTACTGACTCCGAGCACAGTATTGAAGCAGTTTTACTAGGTCACAATTTAATATAGGAGAGACACCATGCAGCTTTTAATTAAGAAATCAACATTGGAGTACAATTAGATCACAGAAAAAAGCCAGGACATTTTTTTTACTGACTCCAGGTACATTATTTAGGCCCTTTTACTAGCCCACTATTTGAAAAGGAGATACACCAGGCAGCTTGTAATCCAGAAACCATCACTAGAGTATAGTTTTATTCAACAAATGAACTTTAGAGTTTGCCAATTAATAAAAAAACAACTGTGCACAATTAAAAACAACACAATTTAAAAGCTGCATAAATAAAGATCCTCATAGTATGCAACAGAAGTATGCAAACAAGACACTGCATTACATACTGCTCTACTCTGTACACTACTGCATGCCTCTAGATATGTATGCTTATAATGTATTTGTGCCAGAAACGATGAAAGCCTTAGCTATACCATTAGTTATGCCACTCCATAATGATCAACCCTGTCCACTATATAACCCATATTTCACTCTGCTGTACAGTATCTATCCTATACCACTTTGCTCTGTACACTGTACATTAAACGCCCCATAGCTATCCACTCTGTACACTGTGCCTGTATGTTATATATTCCAAACAACTCTAATGTGTACAATGTGATGTAGAATAATAAACTCCATATTACTTTACTTTACTACCATATGACACTGTGCTATACGTTATATACTCCATATTGCTACACTCTGTACACTGTATTTTTCATTTATATTCCTCATACTGCTCCACTGCTGTGACATACAGTATATAATCCATACCACTCTGTTCTGTATACTGTGTTGTATGTTATGTACTCCATACCAGTGAGTATATACATTTAGATACCCTATAACTACACTCTGTACACGGTGCTTTATATTAATATGCTTCCTACTGCTCCATTCAGTACACAAGCCTATGTGAAATATTTCCTGGTGAAGTATGCTTTGGCAGAGGAAATGTTTTTATCTTGGTCATTCAAAGACATTGCAAGTATCTTAGTAAATGTCACTGCACAATCCTACCTGCTTTCAATTCAGGATAGTGGGGCCAGCCATGCAAATCGGTCCTTGATACCCAAATAGGTAAAATGGTACATCTGGAATCACAGATGCATAATACAATATTATACAACCATTTATTCCAAACTGAATACAGCTGTTTTTGGCTTGTTGGCCAGCATCAGCGCAAAGTATGGAAATCATGGCTTCTATGGTGTAGGGCTTGGGGACCGACGAGAAAGTATAATCCAAAAGGTTATGATGAAAAATTCAAAGCTGGCTACAGACTAAACTAGGAAGTATATATAGATATATATAATTGCAACTGAGACAAAGTAGGTGGATGACAACATTCCTGTGTACTTACAGATCAGGGAAAAAATTTAACCTGAATGTGATTGAACTGTAAAGAGCCAAGACATTCTGTCAATGTGTATATACATTGCCTATATACTTGTCTCTGTGTTGATTTGTGTAACAGGCACTTAAACAACTCAGAGCCCCGCTCTCACCCATTAAGCTGCAGAAGGGATGCAAATAAAATCTCCGACACAAGGTCATTGTGTTCAGATATTCATCTGTCCTGACTTGAGAAACCAGCTTTCATTATGCAGATTTAATTTAGAATTTAGACTCTCTCCAGCAAAGAGCTAAATAACATTCCGCGGATCTGACTTAAAATGTGGCGCGCTAAGCGCCGAAGACTCAGCTTGTTATTTCCAGACAGTGATTGCACGTTCATGTAGAGAATTTAATATGAATTTACATAAACACCCTGAGGAAGTACTTATGGCATAAGGTACATTGGGATTCTGTGTCACAGACAGTCTAGTTTACAAATGAGTCTTTTCAGGCATCTTTTACTGCAATTCTGATAGAACAATGTTTTTAAACAAGTTAGTAGCATTTAAAAAGGGTTGCTGATTCCACAGATTCATTCTGCAGACAATGTGCAACGTTTGTCAACTTGTTCTTTTAAAGATGTAAACAAGTACAAGAATAATAAAAAGGAAATGGAAGATTACAAAATACGTATACACGGTATTCCTTCTGTGTTTTTCCCCATAGTTCTCCTTAGGGTAACGGGAGGACACAAACTAGCATCCTCCCGTTACCCTAAGCTCAGTATACCGCGAGCTACAGCTTGCGGTATACTGAGACGCTGCAGCCGGAGCGGATCCCGACGTAGATGACGGGATCCGCCCAGCTGCGTGAGTGACAGCTGGCTCTGCCTATCTAGAGGCAGAGCCAGCTGTACCCGCCCCCTCCCCCGTCCATTCAGATCGGAGAGGGGAGAGGGGAATCCAGCCCCTCCCCCTGTCACGGCAGAGAGCCGTGACAGGATCGAGAGGTGAGCGAACCTGGTATGTGTTCGCTCACCTCCCGATCTACTGAGCCGACCTGTGACAGTATCATTGTCACAGGTCGGCTAGAACTATGAGGTGAGTGGAAATCACTCATCTCATAGTTCTCCTTTAACACTGTGAAATGCAGATTTAAGGATGATTACCATTTGTTCAGCAAAAATATTTGTTAATGCAATACATATTTAAAGCAGAACTCCAGGCAACATTTGCACACTGCAAGGGTTAACTGCTCGTTTGTTTCTAGGAACTAAAAAAAAAAGCTGCAGCAATGATATGTCCCACGGCCTCCTCACGTCCAATACAGTGTATTGGACATGATGACTCGAGGATCCTTAGACTGCTGCAGTGGAGGAGGAGTGTGGCTGGAAGGAGCAGTCTAAGAGCCAGCTAGCTCCGACCATCTGGTGAGTATCATTGTTTTATTTTAGTCCCTAGACACAAATGGGCAGTTAACCCTTGCAGTGTGGGGGTAGCCCCACTGCAAGGGTTAATAAAAATGTTGCCCAGAGTTCTTCTTTAAAATCTCCAGGGGAAAAAACCCTCTAAAATTACAGTGGACCCCCCTCTGCACTGCAAGGGTTACCTGCTCGCTTTGCCTTGGAGATGATGAATAATGTAATATACTTACCTTATTTCTGACTCCCATGGCAGCCAGCGCTCTCCTCCATTGTCTGACTTCCTGGGTTGTGGACAGGCCCTTGGCATCCTCACCTACAATACAGGACTGCTGGTATGAATGACATCATAGAGCTGTGACCAGTCAGGCAGCGAAGAGAGGGTGCTTCAGGAGACTGGGGGTACTGAGAGGAGAAATCCTGTAGGAGTGAGGAATAAGGTAAGTATATCACTCCATCCATCATATCCTAGGCAAAACAGGGAGTTAGCCCTTGCAGTCTGGAGGGGGACCCACTGCAAGGGTAAGCTGAACTCAAGGCAAATATGATAGACACAAACTAACATAGCTGTGTAATCATTAATACAACCTTACATTAATTTTTTTAAATGCAAGCATTATAAGTATCTGAATTTAACTTGTCATCAGTATCTTACAGTCCCTGTCATCAGTATCTCCTACTAGAGTGTAAGCTCTCACGAGCAGGGCCCTCCTACCACCTGTACTGAAATTGTATTGTCAATTGTATAGTCTCCCTCAGTTTTGTTAAGTGCTGCGCAAGCTGTTGGCACTATATAAATCCTGAATAATAATAATAATAATCTTACAGCTTATACTATAGAAGGGAGAAGCAGCATATAGTAGGGTGGAGCTCCCTGTAAGGAATCCCTGTGTGATGTGAAGAGGGGAATGATCTTGGAAGAAAGAGAAGACACAAAGTATAGCAGCAGGTAGGCCACGTGGTGTTGGAGTGCTCTCCACTACCAGGGGAAAGCAGGAGCGAAGAGCACTGTTGAACATTTAGTTGAGATTGGAGAAGTAGAAACAGAGATTACAACAAAGAAAGACAAAGCAGTGTTATAAGTACCACAACACCCTTCCTAAGCACCCAACAATTGGATAAGATATGAGTGAACCTTGATGTAATTTGCCATTATTTGAAAACTGACATTCAAAACCTTTGATTGTGTATTCAATTGGTTACTTATGCAAACAGAAATAAGTATCATTTTAAACTTGTGATAAGTTGGGTTCCCCAGATGCACATGCCTGGTAGCCTGGGCCCCCATGTATCATGGACTTTGTTTGGTGGGACCCCATGTGGACCAGGCCTGGTGCCACTAAATATAGTGATGTCTCTCCAAGCAGGTAAGCATGTGATTCCCAACCTTCAGTGTAGTCCCTGATGCGGAAGCTGGCTTAACTGCTAAGGGGCACTACAAGCACAAAAAGCCAATCAGTTGTGCTGCACTGGAATGTGTGCGCAAACATAAGGAGAGAGCAGAGTGAAAAAAAATAGCTCGTCAGTCTTCTGATCATCTTTCACAGACCAGTCACATGCTGTGGAAGGAACAGGACCTGTAAACTACCAGGTCAGAGCTATGAAATCACAGAAATGGATGGACAGAAATACAAATACTGATGACAGAAGAACAGACTGGGACAGTAGGGAAGAAGTGGGTGAAACCAATCACTTGCTGACAGGGGCTCTGGGGTTGACCCACGAAAGTCTATAGGAGACGAGACTGAAAGCGACAATGCTGAGTTTGACGGTATCAGAGAAAGGACAGCAGAGACTGACAGTGTCCGCTCTGAGACTGTCATTGGAGGTAGTGACCGTGACCACATGGAGACGATTGCCCAGGTGACCCCACGTAACATGGAGGACTATTACTGCTGGAAATACAGACGAAAAGAAACCTCAGAGGGTCTAGTCAGCATCCCTCATGAGGAGGGTTCTGGAGTGTGTTCAGGGCTCCAGCTGGGAAGAGGAACAGAGGTGTTCAGGAGTCAGGAGGACTCCACCCAGACGTCAGAGTGGAGCCAGGTGGCTGTGTGTGCTGGAGGCACTTAGAAGACACCCGAGGAGACAGAGAGCCAGTGACACATGAGGGATGTGTTTAAAGGTGCCCATACACCTTATGACCATCGCAAGACCTTTGTCTTGCGATGGTCGTAAGCTCATTGAAAGCTTGTACGATCTGCCCATCTTGGACGGGCAGATCGTGCTTCCGATCACTGCAAACGGGCAGTGTGCGCGTGCGCACACTGGCCCATTCGGCAGTTGTCGAACAAGCAGGCCACTAACCCGCCGAGAATCGTACGATTCTCGGCGGGTTTTCAAGTCTGCTTGTTCGACGGAAGAATATATATATATATAATCCCTGCACACTCATTGCACCTACGGACATCATAAACCAGATGGGCTTTAGGAATTCAAATCACTTCACAGAGGATTAGTAATAATTTATGTACTTAGGGACTTGGAGCTTTTATTCAACAGTACAATTTTTCCAATTGTAATAGAAAAATGCCAGAGAAAACATATATGGCAACAGATTCTCGCATTTAACATTGCTGGAAACCAAAATACAGCCCAGTAGATGTGATCAAACATGCTTCTGAATTTGGGTATGGTTATAAATAATAGCAGCTGCGTGTAAAATATTAAGCAAGTGCCATTTTTTTACAAAAAGAGTATGAAAGTTGGAAAAGCAATGCATGACATGCTAAGTTGGTAGATACAATAATAATTGATTAACTGTTCAAATATAACAATATATTCAAACAAAAAAATAGTATTAACTGATTTATCCCCTAGTATTATTGAATAATAACAATAAAATGTATTCCTAATACTTTATGAATAAACAAAGATTAATTAAATGCAGATATAATGCAGTTAGGAGGGGAAGTGACTGCTGCATAGTGTGACAACACCCCTCTTAGGTTCGACATTCAGGTCGTAGAGGTTGGGGAGCTGCTATTAAACATTTGCTAGCAACATTGACACATTTTGTAATTGTATAAATAAAATTTTACTCCAGCCAAAATGTTTTTCTGTTTTTAGATTGCTGTCTGTGACCTCATTGGAAAGCTATTGCCTCGCTTGCTGTCCTGGAGACATCGCAGAAGGTAAAACCTGCCCCAAACGAGAGTAAATCAGCATTTTGAGATTATTTTTCTACTCCTGTTCTGGTGAGACAGCTGTAAATGTTTTAGTTTTGCTTTCACTTCATATTTCATGACCATTAGGTTTCCTTTATGGGGATACACAATATACATAACAATCTAACACAAGTTCAAGGTTTTTCCATTCTACCATAAACTAAAAATAAAGTTGTGGTTGAAGTTTCATTTCCATCCAGACACTTATTAGATAAGATATTGATTGGCAATGAAATATTTTTAGCTGCACAGAAAGATTTTGCAATGTTTTGGTCTAAAATAGGCATGGTAAAAAGCTCAGGAGGGAGCATCTTAAAGCCATAGTACACTGAAATTATTTTGTAAAAAATAATACATGCACCCATATTGACGTAATCGCACTTGTACTCTAGTTAGAGTCCCTCTGCTTCAGTGGCAGATAAATACATTTTTTGCGAAGCCCGTGGACGTGCATCAAACTTCCCCCTGTGAACAAAAAAAGTGAACCCGTGAAATCACAGCACACAAAAACGTGCACAAGGGTGCAAGGTCCTTCGAAAGAAGGGACCTACTTTCCTGACCCCCCGGGGCGCAAGGCTCCTGACAGGGGTTGAGACCCGTGGTATGCTGACATGGGGTGAGCCAGGAATACGGAAAATTGTTATCAATACTTACCCTAATTTTCCTTACCTGGCTCTCCCCCATGTCAGCATAGGTTTCCCTCCCTGGTGGTGTCTTCGCTCGGCGTGTAATTGAACACAGGGTGAGTGGAGCAGGGGGTTTTATCATGTAGTAAGGTGGTCCTACTTAAGGTTGAGGGCGGAGCTAACCCGTGGTATGCTGACATGGGGGAGAGCCAGGAAAGGAAAATGACGGTAAGTATTGATAACGATGTTCCGTAATATAAATTATACATTTTTTTAAAACATCTTTTTCTGCATCTCAGTGCTGCTAATCTCCTCTGGCCCTTTTCAGACATCTCCTATCTACATGCACCCACGTCAGCTTGGCAACATTGCGCAGTCCAGTTCCCTGATGGTGACCATATAGCGTGTGTTGGCAGGATTGCTTGTGGCCTCCACCAGGGTGCACCGGGGTGACAGCACAGGAACAAGATTTGGTTAAGTCGTCTCTCCATAACAGTGCCTGCACAGGGACCTTCATAGCAGGATCACAAAGTATTATTTTATTAAGGTTGCAGACTTAAAGAAAGTGAAAACAAGTTCATCATAGTCTTATTCTGCATCTGCATCATGTCAGAATACTTGTTTTTTTATGAAGAGTATGTATGTATGTATGTATGCATGTATACTGACTACTTAAGGCTCATTAATTAATGCATTTTGGCTTTACCAGTTGTCCAGCAAGGACTAGAAGCCTCTTTAGTGGAATAGCATTAAACCCTTTTAGATGGTGAAAATATTCCATCAAGGACAAAAAGAAAGAGTACATTCCTTGCTGGCACAATTCAAGTGGCAAAGACTTGAGAGTTATGTAAACAGATAAACAAAGACCTTAGTCAAGGACATGCAGTTTTCAGTCTGTAATTGGAAAACACAGATCTCTCAGTCCTGACACTTGTACCTCAAAAAGTTACAAAATGTTGACATTAACAGCAAAAGCTTCAAGCTTGAAAGTAATTTATAACCTGCAAAATAGAGCATCTGTTACATTTATGAACAGTTAATATGTCTTAAGGCCAATAAGGTGTTAACAACACATTTCTGGAAAACAAAGTAGAATCCAGATTTATAGCCAGCTATAGAGAGCCCATCGTGACTTTCCAAATTATGAGAAAAAAGCACACTGGTGGGAAGCAGTTATTTCTTTAGTCATTTATGGCCTAAAAGGGATGTGCCAGTACACTGATTTATGAAAACGTTGACTTAATCAATATTATTAATTCAGTAAGATGACTTAATCTTTCCTATAATAGATGTTTCTGGAGATAAGCTGGACATACCCTAGGAGATTCTGCTACCAGGTGTTAGAGCATAGGGACGAAATCCTTATATAATTAGACTACCAAGGTAGGTGGCCAAATTAAATGAGGCACAGTCTCTAAGACCCCTGGGTCAAGTGCTTCTCTTATTTCTAAATTGCAAATGTATTGGATTGGCAATTCATTCTAGGCACCAAATCCTCTTATTTCTAAAATCAGAAGCTTCTGTCTGTATCACACAAGAGATGGTATCTTGAGGTACTCTACAGCACACCTAAATTTAAATGATATACTCCTGTGTCACCTTTATTGTTTTATATCCGATCTATTGCCACAAAACTATGTAGGAGAACACTTCTGTGTAGCTAACAATAAAAAGGACACAGCACACCCTAATATGTCTAAGGACTTCAGAAGGAAGAATGTACATGTATTCACAGCAGCAGATGCTTAACTGCCTCTTTCAGGAAATAAACACATGGACCAAGCACACTTGATCTATAGTAGTAGAAGTTAAACTAATGGAAGCTTTCACCGCTAGGATGAATAACACTCTACCTACTCTGAAAAAGTGTAGGATCCCCGCATCCTCTCAGACATTCATTATAAAATTTCTTAACAGAATTAATTAAAACTTAATTAAAACATATGTTACTTATGCCACCTTGTCCCATTCGCTCGTCTCCCTTCCCCTTCTTTCCCCCCTCCTCCTTTGCCTATCTAGGTGAAGACCTTTTCCTTCCAACTACATTCCCCTCTCCTTTTTCTCTTATGTTTCATCTCATAGCATCTTGACTAGCCATTTCAAATATAATACTTTAGCACAGATTTGGGGTACCAAGCTATTTAAATACTGCTCTAACAATGAAGGGACTTTCTATAACAATCAAGATCCTTTGATCTGTCTCAACCTCATCAACATTACAGCTTTGCAATACTTGACAACTGCATTCACTAATTCTAATGTTGACCATCATGTCTATGTATATGTTGCTGAAACCTCCCAGATTACTTTACTGTATCTATAGTCATCCCATGGTTGGAATTGCAACCATGACATCACTATGTTGCCCTGATGAAGGGACAGTGTGGCCCCAAAACATTGGCAAATGGATGTACGCAATGCTTTTCTTCAATAAATGAACACAAGGATCTGATGTTATCCTTTATTTTGTTGAATTAGATCCGTTGATCTTTATCTCTTATAAATCTGATCTGCACAGCGCCATCTGTGATCTCACTACTAGCACCACTGTTACTAATGGTCCTGATTGCAGCAAGGAGTGCAGGGAATACATCTGTATACCATGGAGTTGGGTCGAGTCATGTGTGTTTTGCTGATGAAGCTGTTTCTCTTTGCTCTTAGCAGTTTATCTAATTTATTGTCACAGAATTGTGGAAAGTCTTGTACAGCATGCAATATTTTGCAAATATTCATCTTTATTTTCTCACTGTGTATTCATGCTATCAGCAATCATTGTCTTATCTCATTTATTTTTGTAATCGTTCTTCTCCTTGAGATTGGTCACTGCAGAAAGCAACCAAAGTGTAGCAGCCAGTAGTTGTTTCTCAATTTCAAGATTTTGGCAGGACTATAAAACTTTGGGAATCTTTACTTGCTCTGAGTCTTCATAAGGTTGTCCTGCCTTGCTGTGACTAACTTTGAACACTTTGGACCAGATTGAGGTATTCACTGTCCCTAGCAGAATGCTTCTTTATATTGTTAACAATAGTTTAATAATATCAGAGTTCACATTACTATCTTGTGTGTTTAAGAGCTGCACTGGGAATCTGACAGGTGAATACACAATACAGGTATATTGGGTAGATGGATGGCAGAATTGTGCTTTGTGGGCACCTGTTTTAACTATACAACATGATGTAATACAAAAGGAAAGTTGGCAATGTACATATGGCCTGACCCTTTCCTCTAACATCTGTGAGGGCAGGCTACTTGGCTGAATGCTACCATTTACTGTATGTTAATGTAGGAAGACAAGTTAGGAAGAGAGTAGGGCAAGCAGACACTGCTGCTGTCACGTATATTGTGGGGGTGGGAGACAATAGTAATCAGGAAAGGATATTTTAACCTACCCTATACATAGTCTCTCCAAAATTGGTCAGCCAGTGGGTGGCTGTCATCTCATGCATAAGGTCAGGTTAACTTAAAGTAGTAGGACAATAAAAAATAATTCTGAAGTATGGACCTGCAAAGAGACAAATTGTAAGTGAGTATACTTCGAGTATGGAGAGAATTACTGAGTTCAATAGAGAATTATAAGACTACCCTGCCTCAGTGACGGCAATGAGGCAGCTTTCTGTTCTTAAATGGGTTTCTGCACACCCTCCACAATCTTCCCTCTGACTTGACCAACATATCAAACCAGTGCATGAATGATGAAATCTCACCCTCCACCATCTTCTCTCTGACTTGACTTACATATGAAACCAGTACATGAATGGTGAAATACTTGTTACTTTTCTCCACAAAAGATTAAATAATCAGCACTTTTTCACACAAACATGCTGGAAAATCTTTGGGATCATAAAGGAATGCCAAATATGACATAGTAAAACCCTTGCCTTTGCAGGGCTCCAGAAGGTGCTGTTTGTGGTTTTTATGAGAAGAAAGACAAGGACACATTTGTGTAAAGCTTTGGATTAAAGAAAACCCATAGTGAGAAATATAAAGACTGCTCCTGCTGATGTATCTTTTTGAAAATGCTAAATCTCTGGGGAAGGCAGATGATGCTGAATCTGTGGGGTTGATTTACGAAAAGGAAAATATGCTGTTCATGTTATAAGGGAATTTTAAATTTGTAAGGGGCTGTTCTCTTACCTTAGTGAATATGGTGAAAATTCACTTTGCAAACAATACACAACCGCATTCAAGGAAAAAAAACAAAAAAAAAAAACAGTATTTTTTCCCAGCAGTACTTGGAACATGATTGGATAATGAAAGTCAGCAGAGCTTCACCTCATTCATTAGGGCTATGGAAAAATCCCTTTGCAAAGTGAACATTTGCCTTAATCAGTAGTAAATCAACCCCAATGTCTTCAATACTTCTGAGCCATCAGCATAGACAAGGTATACTAATCAGGAATTCTGATTTTCCTCTACACTTAGTTCTAGATCTGTCACTGAGAAAGTATTGCAGACATTGAAGCAAAAAGACAGGAAAGAAATTTACAAAGGAAATCTGACATTTCTCTTAGCACAGGCTTTCTTTACTATACTTTAAAGCTACACTCTAGATTGCAACCCTTAGGCTATGTATACATGTGTTCTAAAGATCATCCCAGCAGGTTAAATTTGATCCTATCCCAGTGTTCCCTTATGAGAACTACACAATGATAATTCACACACAACACCGCTGTAGCTCGCGCCATACAAAAGAAAGTGCCGGCCTTGTGCAAAGAACATAAACAGCAGGACAAACAATAACAGTAATCCTTAGCAACGAGAAACATAATTGATTGAAAAAGATATAGATGACCTCAAATTTCTCGTTCAGCTTTTCAGCTACAGTGGGCTTGTCAGCGTAATAAAGGTAAGCAGCACATTTGGTGTAATATCTGGTTGGTGTACACAGAAGGGACATAATGATAAGGAAGAACTGAACTGTTTGAACTCCTTTTTTATCACATATACTAAATTATATAGACAACTGTATTTATGCCGTTCTGAATGTCACTGGTCTCATTTGTATAGAGCTTTGATTACATCATCAATATTTTGAAAGAATGATGAACAGTTCAATTTGCTGAAGAAACGATTCTAACCAGACAGCCGAAGTAATATTCCCGAACTGGGACCAAAGAAGGAAACACAGACTCCCCACCTTACTCTTGCTAACCTACTTAGGGAGTTATGGGGTATGATTACTACAGACTGTGATCTCATTGGTGTCAGGAATGGATGCAGACACTCTAGTCAGAGTATATGTTGGTGAGTGTCTTCACCTCTAGCAGCTGCCTTTCTCATAGGGAAAGTGCACCTACCGGTACTCGCATGCCCCCAGGAATTGGACTATAAACTCTGACTATAAATGTCGCAGGTGGCCCACGGGTGTGAAGCAGTAGCACTGACTGGTGACAAGTTACAAGACAAGTACAGGATTCAAGATAAAGATACAAGACAGGTGCAGGATACAAGATATAAGACAGGTACAGGGTTCAAGATGAAGCCAGGTACAGGATTCAAGATATGATATACAGTGGCAGGATACAGGCTTGTGCAGACAGGACTAGACAGAACTATCACAAGACTAGAGCCTTGGGCTTGTGATGCTTAAATAAAGCGCCACTAACCAATCCAAAGATTGAGGGGTGTGTGGCCAGGCTCATTAGACCACAGCTAACAGAAAGATGTTGAGGGTGTGTGGCCAGACTGATTAGCCCACTGCTGACAAAGAAGACTGGGGCAGTGACAACAAGCAGCCACCAGAGGGAGCTGGGAGGTTCGACAGGCATAGGAGCATTAGTCATGCTCCTAACAATTGACCTTATTTGGAAGTACTATACTATCTTGTAAGAAAAATAAAAGTAGAGAAAAAGTATTTACTTATTGAGTCAATGACGTCAGAATGCTGGGGAATGTTCATTATTCACTACAGCCCCTGTGACTTAACAAAAGAGTTACTCCCACTGAACTCCATCTGCTTCACTGAACTACCATTGAATTCATATGGCAAGTTTGCTTGCATATTGCTTCTTCTATATACCACATCTGTGGTTTATACTCTGGCCCCTGATACCAGCATCAAAGTCATGGACAAAAACTGGTTCTGAGGAAGGGGGCGTGCCCCTGAAACGTCAACCAGACAACACTGCGCATGGAAAGGTCAGACAGTGTTTTAACAGACAGGCGGATGTGTTGCTGAAAGGAGTATTTTATACATGCTTAAAATGATCAACTCTTGTGCGTAGTATTACCCTTTAAAACTTTCATTGATACATGTGTCTGCACTTAGATGGGACGCTCTTGTGTTTGTTTTTTTGAAAACTGTCCTGATGTTGTTCCTCATTATTTGGGATTTACTATATTGTTGAGGCTTACTGAAGTAACTATAGATTTTCCATAATGCCATGTTAATAACATCTACTAATATTTCACAATTTTCTTTTCTTTTTTCAGAGCCTCTACATTCCTGCAATAACACAGGTCTAGGGCAAGTGCCCATTCATTACATCCAAACTGAATCTTTCACAGCCAGTGGGAGCTGACCTCAATTCACATTTAAACTAACCAATATCTGCCTAGAGCTCAACACAAAGCTTTCCGATTGAAATCATCATAATAAAGCATTGATTCATGACTTTAATAGTGAAAGGCAAGTTTTAGTTTAGAGACAGAGAACTCTTAACACTCCCTGACACATCTGTGTGTTGCAGCAGCCACAAGTTGAAATGGCATGTCTCAGGAGAGTGCACGTCCTCTCATCACTTCCAAGGAGTACCATGGCCTACGGCTTTCTTTGTGTACAGAAAGAGATCAGGGCAAAATTTCACATGACTCAAAGTCTTTGCAAGTTCACTGCAAAGACTGAGAAAAACAGAGCTTATGTCTCACCTTATACACAACAAAATGGATATTAAATTATTTTTGTGCACAACACAAGTTGAGGCTTGCAAAGGCAGTGTGACCACCTAACATATGGTCATGCAGTTAACCATAGACTGATTCACTAATTATTATTTTCTTTTCTTTATAGACTAAGGGAAGGGTTAGAGTCCATCAAGTGTTTATTGCTTGCCTGTGTCCCTATTGGGTAGATTACCTCTCACTTCCGGTTATGTGACAAGGGGTCAGAGGAACATGAAGTGACGGGAAACCTCTCCAATCAGGGTGGGGGTAATATCAAAAAAACTTTTCCAGTAGAGTAGGTTAAGTTTAGAATCTCTTTCTTGCTTCCCTGTACCACTGACCCCTGCTCAACCTTCTTGGCAATGTGTTAGGTCACATGACCTGCAGCACCTCTGTGTGACAACATGCCAGAGTTTGTTTCACCCTACACTTGAGTCTCGACTAGTGACTGGGAAAACTGGGAGCTAAAGATCTTCAGGTTGCAATATCTCCTGAGCAAGGAAGAATACAGCGGCGGACATACTCATCCTGAGTACTGAGCTCCGTCACACCCTGTATCATGGGTCCTCTTATTACCCGAATTATCCCTCAGTTCAAATGAAGAGGCTACAGGTGCAGGTCACATGAACTATAACCAGAGCACCATTGGACCCCCCCTAGTTAATGGGTATATGTTCACTGCATTGACGGGTATTCTTTCCTTTTTTTTGCCCTTTTGTTGAAAAAACACAACTAAACATATGATTTAGGGATCAATTATACCATATATCTTTGCATTAATTCTTACACAGCTGCTGAGTAAGTGAATCTTACTGTCATACACTATAGACCATCAGTGGATGTTGTCCTATAAGATTTTTCATGCACCGGTTGGTTAATTCATTTAATTATTCATAAGAAGCATTGACTGGAACATTTTTGTATAGCACAAAAATGCTGACTGGAGGAAAATATATTGGAAAATACTCAGAAATTTTGATTGTAATTTGGATTTTCCCCCTCCCCAAAACAACAAATATGTGCATGGCATGAGAAAAAAAAACTTTTATGTATTATATTATGACTATTAAAATGAAATAACAAAAATTAACATATATCAGCACTGGTATCTTTCAGTGCATAGAGGTGGGTTTTCAGTTTAGAGGATACAGGCGCAAGAGAGGTGAGTGTGCAAACAAGGGGTTACTGAATGTTTACATATGGCAGGGTTAATGTGAGATTAGGGTTACAAGGAGAGTTAGTGTTGTGTGGAGAGTAAGGCTCCATTCACACTGGAGCGGCTGCACGAATACGCACGGAGCTGCTCTAAACAGAAAAAATGCACTTTAATGTGCATTTTTCAGATTACAGAGTCTTGTACCACGCGACCCCCAAAATAGTGCAAGCGTTATAATACAGCAGATTCCGCATGTTCCCGGCTATAAAATAGCCGCAAACAAGTGGAATCCGTGCAGTTGTTTTCCATGCAGGAAATGCACGGAAAATTGCGCGGAAGACGGAAACGCTATATGTGAATGGAGCCTTTGGGAGGAAGAGTGTTAGCATTACAGAAAGAATTGGTGTGATTGATAGTTTAGGGTTTTCTCAGTGGCTTAGAATTTTAGCTTGCCAGGGAGTATTATTTTCAGGGTAAGTGTTACTCTCTCACACTAATCTTCCTTGTTTCTGTAACAGGGTTAGGGTTACAAGGAGGGTTAATGATAGATTACAGGGAGAGTTAGTGTCCAAGTTAGGGTCAGAGTTGCAGTAAGGAATAATGTTGGGTTTAGGATTACAGGGAGGGTAAGTGATAAGGTTACAGGGAGGCTTAGTGTGAAAGTACTGAGATTAAGGTTAAAAGTAGGGTTAGTGCAGGATTAAGTGAAAAGGTTTCATGGAGGGGTTATGTGATAATATTGGGGTTAGGGTTATAGGGAGGCTTAGTGTGATAGTATTGGGGTTAGGGTTACAGGGAGGCTTAGTGCGATAGTATTGGGGTTACGGTTACAGGGAGGCTTAGTGTGATAGTATTGGGGTTAGGGTTACAGGGAGGGTTAGTCTGGGGGTAAGTGTTAAGGTAACAGGAAGCGTTAGTGTGGGGTTAGGGTTACAGGGAGGTTTTTTAAAGTGATAGTATTAAGATTATAGAAAACATTTGTGTAGAAGGATTTTGTTAGGGTTGTATTGAGCAATTAGTGTTCGGGTTACAAGTATACACTTAAGGTTAAAGTAGGGGTTAGCGTTAGTATTACATGAATGGTTTGTGTGAGGGTTAATGTTGGGGTTACAAGAAGAGTCAGTGTTAAAGTTAAGGTCAGGGTTAGAATAAGGGTTAGAGTTAAATGACAGGGAAGGTAATCTGAGGGTATACACAGTAAAATGGATATTAAATTATTTTTGTACACAACACAAGAGGCAGGGGTTGATACTTACCAAGGCAGTGTGACCACCTATTTATAGACTGACTTTTTAATATTATACATAGATTCACATTATTATTATTATTATTATTATTATTATAGAGTTCAGGTTAGGAGGGTTCCCCATGGGGGTTAATTTAATGTGTGTGTGTGTGTGTGTGTCTGACAATAGGTCATGGCTCTCAGTGTTGGGAGCTCTGCATTAAAAGCTAATATATCCCTAAATCCCTGCGTGTGTGATCTCAGCATTATATTCTTCTTCTGTTTTTCATATTAATCCTTCCAGTGTCAGCACAGAGACGTAGGAACTCCTTTTCGACTGCAACAAGTATGGTATTGTGCTAGCACGTATTATTTGTATTACCAATTATGTCTGTGTATTGCTTGGTTTTTTAAGGCCATTATTGATTTTCAAGCCCCTCCAAAGACTAAATTCCTGAGCCTAAGCTTTTATTATTCCATGTGAAAGCGACTGTTGAATCATAAAAAACAAAACAATTGCAGCAGACCTCACCACTCAGACATGTCGCTCAAGATACCTGACAAAATGTGGACAGATAAATATGGCTAGTGAGAGAATCTGTAAATCAGCACATTTATGCATTTATCCACCTACAGCAGAGAGAGTGTTAGAATTAAGACAGACATAAAGAAAGGCAAAATCAATTTCTAGTTTTGCAGGGAGATTTAGAAGAGTCACTCTAAAGATTTTACAGCGGTAATTTGCAAGAAATGATTGTTGGTTTAGGCTGTTCAGATAGATTGTGGAATGATGTTCTTTGCATGGGAATAGATTTATCATACTTAGCATCTTTGTGCTTGTTTACATATGAAGAGCAGACAGGAGCATTGGCGATAACTGGCCCACAGTTATAGAAAAAATACTGACTGACTACCATACTGAAACCCAAGGAGAAGCTAGAAGATAAGATACATTCTTCTGGGCCCCACAGCGCAAGATGTGAACCAATAGTCCTTGTATTGCCTATATACAACACATGCAAGTACCTGACATACAGTATATCACGTTTTTAGGAGTGAAAGCTAATTCTGATTCATAATCATGCTTCCATTGCTGGAGTGAGTGGGGAATACAAGGATTCCTGTGCCAGGGCATGAAGATAAGAGCCAGTACATTTCAATGCAGGCTTTGTAGCAGTGATAATCTGGCACATTTTACTGTATATATGTTGCAACACTATTAGTACTTTTATTACAAGTTTCCCAGCACACGCTCAAGCTAGCCAGTAACAATAAATAAATACATACATAAATAAATAAAACTAAACAGTTTCTACTTCTCAGGTTAAAAACAGAGGTTTGTGTTATACATTTGTAAATACACTTAAAGGCGGCAATCTGGCCTTCATTACCATGGGAAACTTTAACCAGTCAGTTTATTTCTCTATTTTCTTTAAAACATTCTACACTTCTGTTCAACTTATGTTGTGATTTAGGAAACCCTGAGAGCATACCCAGGTCAATAGCCTGAGTGATCATTACTCTGCTTATTCTGTTCTCTTAGCTTGTTAATAAAATGCTAGGCGTATATTTATAAAGTAGTGAATTTGATATTTACCAAACATTCACTTCAGTTGTATCTTCCTAGTTCATGTGTTTTAAATGACAGTGATTGATTCACCTGCAGTAAGGGCCCATTCACACATCTAGCAGTAACCCACGTTGTAACACACCGAATCAACACAGATCAGGATCTAGGACACACAGGAAGCAATTGTTTTCTAGATGTGCCATTTACGCCACAACACAGGTGTGCATGGTGCATTTTATCACAGCGCACTGGATCCCACTGCGGACCGTGCTGCCATGGGGGGCCTTGAATGGAGTGTACAAAAATGTTAAATAAATAATGTAAACAGTGACAGCTCCGGCACACTCTACTGGAGCAGTCACAGTGCACTAGCCAGAGGCGTAACTAGAAACCCCAGGGCCCCGGTGCAAGAAACCATTAAGGCCCCCCCCCCTCCCCCAATAAAAACATGATTTCGATACTTTTTTTGTCTTCTATTAAATAAAAAGTATGTTTTTTTTTACTTTCAGGGCTAGTTCACATCAGCTCCAGTGTGTTCCGGCCGATTTAGTGCTGGAAGACACTGGATTGCAACCCGGCCAGCTCACTGCGTTCTGGGGTGGGAGGGGGCGTGGCGGGCATTATAGTTAATGGCACCGTGGTGCGATCGCCTGCACCGCAACGCATGGCAGAGTCTTCCCCATCCCTCTGTCTGAACTGCGGTCTGCTAGTGTCAAAAACACTGCGTGTGGCGGGCCCTCTTCTTTCTCCCTGGGCTCCCCCCAACTGGCCGAACACCAGGGACCGGTCGCAAAGGGGACCGCTGTGACCCTGATCATTTTGCCTGCGCTTAGTATGGGGCATTTTCACAAGTACGTGTGAAAAAAACCCAGTATTGGCACTGGTGCATCCCAACTTACTAATATAATGTATTGCTGGGATTTGTAGTCCTGTATAGCTGGTGGTGTTCTGCATTGATGTATAATGATTATACAGTAACGCAGAATACCACCAACTATGCAGGACTACAAGTCCCAGCAATGCATTATAATGTAAATAATAACAGCTTTTTAACCCCCCCCCCCACACACACGTGCATCCCTACTTAATTTTATAATGTATTGCTGGGACTTGTAGTCCTGCATAGTTGGTGCTATTCTGCATTGCTGTATAAGTATTATACAGTAACGTAGAATAGCTCTAACTATGCAGGACTACAAGTCCCAGCAATACATTATAATGTGAATAAATATAAAATCAGTTTGTCTTTTGTGTGTTTATTGTAATTTGTGGAAATGATAAAAATTTATAAAAATATATTTTGGAAAAAAATATATAAAATCAGCAGAAGCTTCTTACACGCCCCCGCCCCCTTCCCCCCACACCGGACTTACCTGACTCCTACAGCCGCTCAGCTTCCTCGTCTTTGGCGGCCAGGGGGCGGGGCCGAGGGAAGAGGGTCTGTCCTCTCCCAGTCCCAGCTGAAGAATGTGCTGCCTGGCGGTGCCTGCTGTGTCAGTAGCAGCCCCGCCAGGCAGACAAGTGAAACACAGAGGCGCCTCTCTATCCCCGCACAGCCGCTCGTACATGCAGAGCGGTGGGGGATGGAGCGGCGCTATCTGGAGGGGGGGACATGAGGAAGCTTTCGGGCACTCTGCTTCCTCTCTAGGCCCCCCCAACAGGCGGTACGCCAGGGCCCGGTCGCAATTGCGACCCTGGTAGTTCCGCCAGTGGCACTAGCTCGTCCACCAAAATGCTGTTTTTCAGCAGACAGGCTAGTGTGAACGGGGCCTAGATGTTTAGTGAATGTCACATTCATTGGTTATAAATATACCTCTGATGTTAGGATAATAGCAAAGGAACATACAAAAAAGCTATACTGGCTTACACCACTGATCTTTCCTCCCCTAGTATTGTCTTCTGTGATAGGAAATTATGAAAGCTAATACAAAGACATTTAAAAAACAACATATTAATGATTTTTATATAATACATAACTGGATTAAACTGTGATATTTTATATATGTCTGAAGTTCAGTTTTAATAGAGCTTTCATGTGTCTTCACTTCATATTCATAACATTTATTATTTGCACTTTCACATATTAAGAAAATAACAGTTTAATTTCCACCTTTGAAGAACGTGTACTTCACTTTATTAAACAGACAGAAATGTTCTCTATCAACAGAATATCACTATCATCAGTTTTAATGAAATAAGACCCTTCCATCTATTAAATGAGTGGAACGTCACTAAAGGAAAGTACTGCATACATACAGGCTCAGGGGACTCACTGACTACTTGCAGAATATCACTAATCTTCACCCTGGCATCCTTGTGCAGCTGAATGACAAGCTTCTACAGCTGTTGGTGTCCTTACCTGCTGAATGGCTGCCCACTAACTTCCCAAAGTACAACCAGCTCACTCACACATTGGAGAATGAGAGGGAGGTTATACAGCATAGGTTCATGTAACGAAAAAACTACACCTTATTCCAGAAATTCCCTTTTACTGGCTTTGGAGTTTTTGCATCCACCAGACTGCCGGATCTATAACCTGGATCTGGCGGCATTGATAAACTAAAGTGGTATGGGGAAGGGTTAGCCCCCAGCTGAATTACAGAGATAGATGGCTATCCTGAAGCAGATTCCATCCACCGGGCAGATGCTGCCCGGCACTGGTCACTGGATATGAGCTGGGCATTGTATTGCGGGCACTGCTGTGATGACAACATACTCATTTAGTCTTTGTGCAGGCTAACTTGTACTTTTTTTTTAAAAGGAAACCTGTACTCACTGAAGAGTACAAAGAAAGCATGCAGAACTTCTAATCTGCATTAGTATACTGGGCAGTAACTCAGAAAACTCACTGAAACCACCGATACTGCCTCCTGCCCCCTGAAGCTAACTATTTTGAGTCATTCCCCTCTTACTCCATTTAACTGGATAGCATTAGTGTCACATTAGGAGACCAGATGCCAAGGCTGCACAACTCAGGTCAGTGCACAGTTACTTTCTGCTACTTCTGAATTCCAGTCAGAGTACGGACGCCACCACCAATCAGGAGACAGCTATCCTGATCAGCAAAGGGCAGGGCAACGTGTTCAAGCTATGCCTATGCAGGCCCACTGACCTCCGTGATTTCTCTGGCATCCTGTGTCTCCAGTGACCCCTGTGTGCTCCTGTGTCTCCATTGAATTCTGTGTCTCCAGTGACTCCTGTGTCTCCAGTTAAGTCTGTGTCCCCAGTGACTTCTGTGTCTCCAGTGACCCCTTTATGCTCCTGTTTCCATTGAATCCTGTGTCTCTAGTGACTCCTATATCTCCGGTGAATCCTGTGTCTCCAGTAACCCCTGCATGCTCCTGTCCCCCTTATATCTTCAGTGACATCTGTTTCCTCCTGTTTCCTCCTGTGTCTCCAGTGACTCCTGTGTGCTCCTGTGTCTCCAGTGACCCCTGTGTGCCCCTGTGTCTCCAGTGACCTCTGTGGCTCCAATGAACCCCTGTTTCTCCATGCAGCCACCAGTACACCCAACAGTTGTCTGGCCTGCTACACTCCACCATCAATACCCTTTGCTGCCTCTATACCTTTAGATATGCTTTTGTAATTACCTGGGCTGTCCCTCTCTCCATGGATACATACCCCTGTCCATGGCATGTCGGCTGCTACTGCTGATACATGTTTGAAATTCTAATAACCTCACTGTCTCCCTATTCAATATTTGTGTAGACACTAACACTATTGCAGACACATGGCTGTTTATGACACATAGTGCTTTAGCAACTAAATATCAGTTAGAAATGACATGTACTTTAAGTCTAGTGCAAACATTCCCTGCATAGTACTAGCTATTTGCTGTTTCATTTTACTTGCTGTCCAAAGTTGTTGTTTAAGATCTAGGTATGTCATGTATGCAGTATGTGTGTGAAATATTGTGATCTATGCCTTCAAAAGTACTCCTGATAATGAACCTATTGCCATTTATTGATATTGCCCCCTCCTGACTTTCATGACTTTACAAGCAGCACAAGCTGGGAAAAACAGCAGATCATAATTATTGTTTTTGGGATGGATTTTCTACAATTCAGCATGTTCTTTTTCATTAATCTACCCCTCAGTGAGCTGCATGTTCAGCTGGTGTAAGACCAATCTCTTACTCATCATTTGGTTAGATTCACACATAAATCTGATTACCCAACCACTGTGCATGAAAATAGGCTGAAATTGAGGCTATTTCTTCTGCTAAAATGTTAATTTATTAGGCTAAATTTTATTATAACAATCTTTGAACTTTGTCTTAAAGCCCAGTTAAATTTTACTTCTTTATAGTGCCGTACCCTTGCATAATATGATTTATTTTTAGGAAATGCCTTAAAAACATTGAGGGGAATTAATCAAAACTGGAACATGCAGAGTCTGCAGCAGTTGCCCACAGTAACCAACCAGCTTCTATCATTCATTTTCAAAGTTTAGCTGGACAAACTGAGGAGAGAGGCTGATAGAATCTGGAGCAGTTGCCTATAGTAACCTGTCTGCTCCAATTAGTAACAGCCACACCCCTCAGCATGTGTCCTTACATAGACTTGTATTGTAGAGGCAGAAAGGCATTGTGCTTAATAGGGTTTTTTTTTGCCTTTCTTTGGATCAACAGTGTGTAAAGCTGGCCATACACCTTACAATTATCTGCAGATTTTCTGTGGTCAGATGGAAAAGGTGCAACAGATTCCTCCATCTACACTTAACTGTAATCTCCACCTGGGCCAATCTGTTGCACTTTTTCCATCTGACCATAGAACATCTGCAGATAATTGTAAGGTGTATGGGCACCTTAACTATGGGCATAGCATTCTGTTTTAGGTTTTTCTTCTTTCTTTTTCTTTTCTCCTCTTATCTCTATAGGTTTAACTAAATGGTCTTGTGTATTTTTGCAACCTGACTAACTATGTAACTATGTAGTTTAGTTCTTTTAAAGAGATCTGATTACAGCCTGCACAACTGTTTTAACTGGAAAGTGGAGGTAAGACTATGAGAAAGAAGTCTTAGAGGAATGTCTATATAACTGTATATATATTTGTGTGATTTTAAGTGAGTTTTAAATTAGCTAGATGTATTGCTTAAAGAGACCCTGTCACAAAGTTGAAACATTGCAATTAAAAGCACAGACAGACAATCAAGTATTTTAAATACTTTTTCCATTTTTCCATGTTTTCCTCTCCATAAATTTATGTTTATTCAATTACAATGTGCCTTTAAACTTGTTACAAAGTTAGACTACTCCCTGACAAGTCAATTCGATAGCACAGCCCCCTCCCTCCTGGCACATCATAGCTCTCATAACTCTCTACTCTTCTGGGCTGACCCAGCATCTCTGCCCTTCACCTCCCTACATAACCTTTCATGAATTTGCTGGATTAAAGCAAAGGGGAACACTATAAAATGTGACCTGGGTATCAACTCTGATTCTGCCGACATCACATCCAAGATAACAGCACCCAGCACCGCAGTCTCAGTTTTTAAAATGTCTACACAAGGGAGGCTTTCACGTGTAAATAAAATGCAGTAAATTCACATATTATAATATAGGGAGATTTTTGTTGCAACAAATAGCTTGGCAACAAAGTCTCTTTAATGTATTTATTAACCTATACAGTGCCAAAATCTTTTTGGGCCTGTTCACTCCAAAATTGGATCGAAAATGTAACATAGTGACTTGCAATTTCAACCTCCATTGACTTTCATTGTGTTCTTTTTTTGCCAATATTTACATGAATTAACATGACCTGAGTGGACAAGCTTCTATGTATTTTTTTTTTCTTTTTACTTGCATCCCATTAAAAAAAAAATGCAGCGGAACGCAACGAAGTAGAAATTGCAAGCCAGCAGACCTCCATTGACTTACGTTTTTGGTCTGATTTTGGTGTGAATGCTGCAGCTTGACTCCACTCTTGATTAGATGATAAGGAATAATTTAATTCAGGAGCACATGGATGTTTATTAGTGTCCAAGTCGGCCTGTGGAACACACTGGAACGCAAGCCGGCCGGCTCCCTGTGCTCAGGGGCGGGAGGGGGGGTGGCGGTTCATTGAAGTCAATGGCACTGCAGCCACGTCCCCCGCCCGCAGTGTGATTGTCTGAACCCGGAACGCAGGCACATTAGTGCTTGGGTTCCGGTCCAGTGCAATCTGCAAAAATAGTGCTTGCAGTATTTGTGCAGAATGCGTTCCAGTGCATTCCAGAGGCCAAACGCACTGAAACGCAGAGTTTATGGTGTGAACTAGCCCCTAGTGATTAATCCCCAACTGCTTCACAAATGGCTTGCAATGGTGTAAGCTATACACGTAGCATTTAGAAGTGGGGCATCAAAAACATTTAAAGTGTATCTATTTAAAAAAAAAACATTTTTATGTCTGTCTGTGTTGCTGTTGGAGAGATTCCATCACTTCCTGCTTGTTAAAAAGTTTGCCCCGAGACAGGAAGTAAAGGGACATCTCTCTAACGCAGCCTACAGTAGCAGTAAAACCTGACAGTTCTTAACCTTCCCCACTCTGTCCAAAGCTAAAAAAAAATAGCCTATAGATACAATTGAATGTGTTAATAATTGCTGTTACACCATAGCTAACCATTTGTCCATGTGTATCAGTTGGTCACTGCTCATAGTAATTAATCACTAGCAATTTTAGGAGCATGATTAATCTACTATTAAGCCACTGGCTGTTGCCCTTAATAAAGGTGTCGATTTTACTCCAGCCTGTCCTCACTTCAATGATAGAATTTAACATACTGACATTAAACTGAAGCTGAACAGTTATTTGATGTGAACACCGGTGTGAAAATGACCCCTTTGGCGCTTAAGTGATTTAAATGCAGTTCCCGTTTCTTAGTAAAATTTTTGGTACCATGTTTGTGTTATGCGCTATGTTGAATAAAACATAAAGGATTAAGGTAAAGGTTTTTCTCTAGTGCAAGCACAGCCTTGATGTCAGTAGGCAAACACTTCAGCCCTGTCAGATACAAGTACTTGTCTCTAAGGGAACATACACATTTATGGGGCAGATTCTCTACACAATGAACATGCCATCTGTACCTCTGTTCTGTGATATATATCTAGGCTAACCTGAGCTAGAAAACTTTAGTTTTACATTAATATTTAAAAAGGAAATTGGCGCAAATATATAGAAAACAGCAATAAACGCAGTCACTATACGTCTTGCTGGCTGCATTTGGGGTGCCATTAAAAATTAATGGCACCACAAGCACGTTGCGCATTTGTGTGCGTTTCCGTGAATGCGTGACAAACATGCATGAAAACGCGTACTTTGGCACGCGTTCACAAAATGCGCAGGTGTGACTGGGGCCTGAATGGACAGAAATACAAATCCCTTTGCTGTTATATCAATTCTCATATGTCTTTAACTTTCTTTTTAGCCATTTGCTTAGAGTTTGGCTTTAATGATGTGTTAAAAAAAATGTGGCATGGCAGAGCAGCTATGAAAGATTGGCCTAAAGTATTAAAGCGAAACTGCCATCCACCACTTTTACAAGCTCTGGGGCTGTCATCGTTACCTGTACTTCACTGCAGTCACTGATCCTGAACATGTAAGCAATTCATGAAATCTGGCCTCCCGACCTTCATATTGTTCTGGGTCAGGGACTCACTAACTGGTGAGCCAGAAAAAGATGACAGACTTGAAGCTTGGTTCTTTAAAATTTGTTAGCAAAAAGGTATTTATATCCCACCGCTTATCTTTATTTTTTCTTACAGTAAAATATATTAATAAGTTCACACATTTGTATGGGGTAGCTCAATTTTGCATTAGGCTGTAGGAAGCCACTTGCATTTGCTGACCACCATCACTGCCTTCCTGCTTCACAGATCTTACAACCTAAACTTCCACTGCGGAGGATTCTCTTCAACATATAGAAAGGGATTAAATGTCAAACATTATACATGTCAGCGTCCTAGCATTCTTCTACTGCAGAAGATAACAGCCAGCTTTGTGAAGCTACAGTTCTTGGCATATTTGTCAACCTAGTGCCCACAAAGTTCCACCACCTTTGTGATGGGCACTGCTCCTGTAATGGCTCAGCTGGTGGAAAACATGAAGCCAATATGGGCCTAAAAATGGGGAAACCATACTAACTACCTACTTTCTGCCTTTAAAGCGATATTAAAGTCAAAAGGATTTTAAGCTATTTCAAATGCTGATGAAATCACTTACAATGGAAACTGCTCCTTGATGTTTAAACGTTTTAGTTTCCTGCAGAATCAGCTGGTTGTCTGAGCATTGGCCCTGGTCTCTTTTTTAGGGTGGCTCCTTTCAAGCAGATTGCTAAGCAGTACGCTTGTGTGTGCTAGTAAAATGTATGTGTCTCCACAAACACAGCAAATCAAGCTACTTCCCTCCCCCTGGCTGCCTCTCCCCCCCTCCTCCCTTCTACAAGCTAGTAGATGAACATTTGCTGGAGTCTGCACTGTCCTTTGTGATGTTGTACTGGACAGGACATTCAGGAACCTGAGTACTTGGAAGCAACTGTTCAGAAATATGATGATTGTAAGTGTTTGGGCAAAAATGTAAAGACATGCTTTGCTGGGCAATGTATGTGTTTGATCTGGATTCATTATTGAAAAAAGTTTGAGAGTTTAATACTACTTTAAGAAGTAAAGAGACTTGGAAGCAACTGTTCAGAAATATGATGATTGTAAGTGTTTGGGCAAAAATGTAAAGACATGCTTTGCTGGGAATGTATGTGTTTGATCTGGATTCATTATTCAAAAAAGTTTGAGAGTTTAATACTACTTTAAGAAGGGCAGTTTATATACATCTGTGCCCACAATACTTTGCCTTCTTGATATCTGCTATCATCATTGCATGTGGAAAATACTGGAGAAACTCACAGCAGATTAGTGAATAATAAAAACAATCCACTCAAGCAGATGTTCACCCAGCTCTCACAGTTTAATTTAAAGCTCCAGTTTGAAGGACGCTGGCTCAGCGCACCAGCCATACACAGATCTTCACAATAGGACTGTAGGTGCTGGTCATCTTGCCATATTGCAACTTGGTTTCTTAAGGAAAATGGAATAAAAAAAAAGTAGGACTTCCGCCAAAAACTCTAATAACAGGCTCTGGCTACTTGGTACCCTAAAAGAGGTCTCCAAAATGGATGTCTGGCTAATAGAAGTTTAGGGGTTTTTAAAATAAAATATAATGCAAAAAAGAGTGAGCTAAAGCAGACCTTTCTTGCAGGTTAGGTGACATTTGCTGACATTTGTGGATCTCATTGTGTGACTGGTCCAGGTCTTAGTATTTATCTATGACAGGAGCCCATCAGCACTGTTTACAACCTGTCCAAGAATGGATTGTGCAAGATTATTTACTTCTCCAAAGAGGTGTGTGTGTGTGTGTGTGTGTGTGTGTGTGTGTGTGAGAGATATCTAATCTCATTTAGGACTCCTAGGAATAACCAGTGACCCATTTTGTGTTTACTCTGTCTACTTTAAAACTCATATTACTTCTTAAATAACATTAAATACTTTATCTTCACCACACTAACATGATATTCCACTATTGTACAGACCCATTATTAATTACACCCTTTATTTATTGAAAGCAACATTATCCAATGACATCCATTAAAAGCTGGATGTTACCATTGCTAATGAATGTAAGTGGTTAAACAGATGCAGTCTTGTCCAAACATGTGTCACTGTGACCTGTCATTTTACTGTACGCCTTTTATCTAATCCATAGTGAGCTACGTTATCCTATTAATTTGAAGCTCTGAGACATTCTATTAGAGGTGTTTTATTGCTAACAAGCAGTATGTGACTTGTCCCTATCTGATTGAGAAAGCATGTACTGCCCTATGTCATAAGAGTCTAAAAGCTTTACTATTGTAAATTAACTGCTGTTAGGCACTCAGTTACTTGCACTGTATAAAATAAGGCTAAAAGTAGACCTAGTTTAAATGGTAACAGAAAGTTATGTGAAGAGCCTTGCTGGGGTGAAGAAATGAAAAAATAACAGAAGGGCTGACACACTACTGCTGCACAAAAAAAAACAGTTCCAGGATCTTTTAATGGTCACAAAGTCTGGACTACCGGTCATATGATGTACACTAAAGCGGATATCAGCATTGTGAATAAGAGTCAACAAATGCCATTGGTTTCTCAGGTTAAAGCTGAACTCCAGGGAAACGGATAAATACGCAGATAAAATACATGTAAGGCAGCTGTTTTACATAAAGATTTGCATTACTGTTCACCCATTCCTGAGATTCACTCTCCATCATACAACACAGCTACAATGATGGCTTGGATTACAGTTTTTAGAGAATACAGTGGTGTCCTCTTTTCACCCCCAGCCTTCTGACTGAACAGTGAAAGAGCAGCAGACTGGCCAGATCATCTCTCTGCTCACTCCTTTTAATATCTGCTTGGAGAATCAGCTTTAAGAATGTCCGACTTTTATTACTCTTTATTTATTCATCCCAGCAAGATTGGACAATAACCACTGGCCAGAAATCAGAACTGACATTCACTATATTGGAGAGCAAGACTAATTAAAATTAACTTCTCATTGGTTCCTGTATATTATTTCATACTGCTTCTCAGGTAAATAAGCTAAATAAAAACTAGATGTTCAGTATAACATCCAGGCTAAGCTGAACTTACTAACATAAACTGGCAAATACGTGACAAATGGTTACAGGCAACCTTTAGGGCTTGCAGAAACACATCCAACACAATGGCTTTAGGTTTACATCTCTCTCTAGTTTCCACTATTAATGGTTGAGTGGGTTTGCCAGGGGGAGCAATATCAAATTAACTAAAGTGCAATAGCGATCTCACCCCAGATCAATAGAATAAAAATAATGCAATGATAGCATATATAGTCAACACAAGATAAAACATTAATGGGACATGATGAAACATGAATCCCAATCCCTGTCAAATATAACGGCTAATTCAGTAATAATTATACTTATGTACATGTTCCAGCAATCTCTAAAAGTGCCAATATGATGGGTTACCTTTCCTGTTTTCAGCAACTCTGCCTGCAGCCTCCTGGCCCTGAGTACATTCTGCTACGCTCTACAAAATTTGCTTCAGCGGACTGCCTATATGATTCAAAGCAGAGTCTTCCATCTCCAAGCAGCATGCTCTAGTGGGCTCTAGGAACAGCTTGTTCACACCAAAAACATGTTCAGGCCATGTTGCCGGAAACAGGATTTATCTTTATTAAAGATAACCCATCCATGTAATTCAGTTGATTAGTTTTAAAAACTATTAGTTAACAACCCTAAAAGCCCATGTTGCAATAAGTGTGTTGCAGTGCCATTCGTTTTGATGCATTGCAAAAAATGCAGCTTATCTTTTCATGCACTGAGGTGTGTTACATTAATTTTGAATGGGCTGACAAATGCAATATGCCTCAACATACAAAAACTCATGCTTTGTCCTAAACCCATCCTACTGACATAGTGCATATGCATCATTTTTGTGACCATATGATTATACTTTAAATCACTTTTAGTTTCATCAACATAATTCTGGTAATTAAAGCTAAACCCCCGAGCACAAAAACTTTTATTCAAATATATTTCTCAAGGACATAAATCCACTTTGCGTGCACTAAATGCCTTATATAACTTATAAAAAGTAGTGGTCACATAATCAATTTGCTGCACATTGAGTGTGCAGAATGCAGAGCTGTGGGAGGGTCCCAGCAGGCCCCACCCACTACATACTGCCTGCAAAAAAATACAAATGTGAGAAACAATGTGCGGTCCCTCGAAAATCCATACCAAACCCTTATCTGAGAAAGGGGTCTGGTATGGATTTTAAGGGTGCTTCCCATGCAAAAACACAAAAAAATTGGGGTTCTCCCTTCACATCAGCACCCCCCT
The DNA here is from genome assembly GCF_000935625.1 of Nanorana parkeri. NCBI lineage: Eukaryota > Metazoa > Chordata > Amphibia > Anura > Dicroglossidae > Nanorana > Nanorana parkeri. The sequence continues at coordinate 64,037 of NW_017307121.1, forward strand.
CACATTAGGAGCCCCCTTCATATCAGGGGGCCCCCTTCACATCTGGAGCCACCCCCTCACAAACTAGAAGCTGCTCTTCAAATGAGTATCCCCCTCTTTTACATCAAAAGCCTGCTTCACATCAGAGGAATGACACTGAGTAAAAAAAAATTGGGGCACCCCTGAGAAAGCCAGAAGGCACCCTGGTTGAGAAAGGCTGATTTAAACAATATTTGCTTACCCTGGAGTTCAGCTTTAATGTCAATTTAGGATTACAGCATTGATGGTGAGATTCACAATCCTATCCTCTAGATGGTGCTGCTTTAAATAAATATATTACATCAAAATCTGGACATTCAGCCGTTAACTGCGTTGTTGCTTAAAAAAGCATGGTATGAGCACAAAAACCTGAACCACCCTATAATTATGCTGGTAAATGCTTCAATTGTTCCTAAGAATTACAGTGCCTGACATCAACATACTAATAATTTATTTTCCCTTACACCCACTGTACTGTGAAACAATCTGCGTTTAACTCATTCAAATGTATAACAAAAGGCTATCATACGGCAGCAGCAATGGTAAAGGAGAAAGGGGCAAGTTCAATGCACGAATAAACCTTTTGTTCATGGCTGCTCATAAATAGGGATTTTTATATTGCAATATGGCCTTCACTTGTTGCCATCGTTGCAGAGTTAGGAGTTCTGTTCTAATAGCTCCTGAGCTGCTGCATGATAGCAAGAGTGCTCTAAACAACTCTTTAGCGTGTCATCATGGCAGGTAATGGCAAAAAGCAAAACCACAGAACACCATAACAAAGTATGTTTCCCCAGAGGAGATATAGACCAGTTTCCAGGCATCTCTGTCATCTGCTATTCTCACCTCCTTCTGAAAATGCTAATGGCCTGGCTGTTCTGCTAATACAAGCACCAATTCAGAGATGTGCAAATAAGATACATTTTTGTTAATAGTTTAGGTACTTGAATGCATTTTAAAGTTTTAACTGAGATTAGTGTCACTTGCAGTAGAAGTGATGATGACTAAGCCCTCATTCGCACTAATGCACTCTGTTGCATATCTGCAGTCACGCTACAATGCACAACAATGGAAATCCTATTATTCTCCATGGTACCCATTCACAGCTATGCCACCTGATGCAGTATAATTTTTGGAAAGATGCAGTTGCTTCTTTTGGTTCTACACAGTGAAGGGAATTTATCAAAGCTGGAGCAGACAAAATCTGGAGCAGCTATGCATGGCAACCAATCAGTGTCTCTGTTTTATTTTCAAATCTTAAGTGAACAAACTGAAGAGAAAAGCTGATTGGTTGTCATGCACAGCTGCTCCAGTTTGTATCTGCTCCAGTTTTGATAAATTCCCGCCAGTTTGTGTTTTTGGCCCCATAGACTTCAATGGAAATGCATGAACCATGAACCATGCATTTTCGTGCAGTTTATCACATGACAAGCTCCATACCTTGCATTGACAACGGCTAACAAGCCTGAAACAGCTGTATGTAAGTTTTAGTAAATTGCTATCTATATTCTTGGCTGGATTTGTGCTATAAACCAGCAGATCTGGCTAAACCTTTGTCTGCAGAGACATATAGGAATCAAATGGCTCCACTCTCCATTCTTAAATGAAGAATAAACTCCGTGCTTTCTGCATTTAAGATGGAAGTGATGGCATGTCAAGTACCATCTGTGGTGCATCATAATATCTTCCATCAAACAAAGTAGACAAAGCATTCATGTGTTTTTCATTTCAGGTAATTCTATTGTTACATAGTATTTGAGGTTGAATAAAGACATTAGTCCATCAAGTCCAACCTATTAGGATCTCATTCTAGGAGTACCCGTACCCCTGTATATTACGGTCCCTTAAGAAATCGTCCAAAAGTTTCTTGAACAATTCCACATTATTTGCTGAAATCACCGCCTGTGGCAGTGAGTTCCAGACCCTAACTGATCTATTGTATCATTATGTTTACATGTAATTGATCCAAGAACAGAGTATGCTTAATCTACACAGACCCCAGAGATTTGAGTCATTTCTATATTACACAAAAAGTCATAAAGACTGATGTACACACATCTAGTACAACATGACCCAAAATGGCTTAATCAGTAATTGGTCCGGTATGATTTGAGTTATTGTATTTTTTTGAAACATAATTTAAGTTATGTCAATTTCAAGTTCCTATAAGTGCTTCATCTATTCTGTCAATTCTCAGAAACAGTCAATTCGATTTCCAGTGACACAAATTAGAACACACAGCTATATCTTTTGGAAGTAGTTATTGAACTGAGTTAATGAGCCCTAGCCTACCAAATTGCAGAGGGCACTGTTTCCGTGGTGATTTTACATTTTGGCACAAGTACCATACATTTTCCATAACATGGTAAGTACATATACAACTATTGCAACAGCCACCTACTGTGCCCCAGCTCACTAATAATCTGTAGGCATTTTTTCAGCACAAAGTGCAGATCTGGGGAATGATATGTAATGGTATGGAGGACTCCAGAACTACATATCCCCGTTTGCTTTTCAGATGCACACATATTCCTAAGGTTCAGTTTGAGTTCGAATTAGCCAGGGTTCACATCATGGGGTTTTCATGCCACCCATGTTAAGTCAGAAAACTGTGAACTTCAATGCAAACTCCCTCTATGGGAAGGGAGGGGGACAATCTTGAAAATCAGTTCTAGCCATTTTAAGGCTAATAGGTAAGGCATTGTCAAAAAGAACATGGGTATTATTATTATTATACAGGATTTATATAGCGCCAACAGTTTGTGCAGCGCTTATTAACAGCCAGCTTATTGTGGGCAATGTACCAGTGCAAATGATTTATTTTTTTAAATTACATTTAGCGGGCAGAGAGTCCTCTTTTTCATGCAACTTCAAGGGTGACAATGGAAAAACATCAATCCTTTCAGTTATAAGCTTGGGAGATGGCTTTTAAAGCTATTTGTGGAGTTACAGAACAGCACGATTGTCACAGACAGTGTCTGCAGCACTGTATTTTGGCATCACGTGTGTAATAGATTTTTTTTTACTTTTACATGATTGCTTGGCTTATATACAGCACCCCAATGCTATTACATTACAGCTTGAAAAAATGTTGTTTCAGCTGCTATACTTGATTTTCTAGCCAGTGGTCAGAGGCCTGAATTGAGCTGTAGAAGTAGCAGCCACAACGTATCTAAAACCAATAGAAAAATGCTCTAAAAATATAGCTAAAACCATTAACTTCATATCAATTGAACAATGCCAAAACAGATTCATAGCACAGTTTGTGATCTTCTTTTTTGCAGTTTTACACTGTATTGGCTTAAAAGTTTAATAAAATGTCAAATTATAGTGCAAAAAAACACTCAAAAACTGCATCCTCATATTCCCCAAACCCCCTCACATCCCCATATTCTAAAATATTCAAAAAACATTTTATTATTCAGTTATGTATGTGGTATGGAAATTGGGCTGTATCAGGATAGTACACAGGCACTTGAATAGGCACCAAATAGAAAGGCAGCATAGTAGTCTGCAGCTTTTGCCAGCAGTGTATCAGCTGTGGTAAAAGTAACCATTTGGGTACCACATGCATGAGGAAACGCATGACTCTGCACCAGGAAGTTCGGTGGGAGCAGCACCTCAATGAGACAGGTCATAAGTAAAAAGCACATCTACCTCATTTGTCAAGAGCATATAGTAGGCAATTTCTTTTAAAGTGCTGCTAGTGTACCATTTTCCTCCTCCTCCATTTCCACCTTAAAGGAGAACTATGGGTCTAGGGCTTTACCCCATAGTTCTTCGAAGGGTAATGGGAGGGCACAAACTAGCGTCCTCCCATTACCCAAAGCTCAGTATACCACGAGCTGCAGCTCGCGGTATACTGAGACGCCGCAGCTGAAACAAATCCCGGCAATTATGCCGGGATCCGCCCAGCTGCATGAGTGACAGCTGGCTCTGTCTATCTAGAGGCAGAGCCAGCTGTACCCGCCCCTCCCCCGTCCGTTGCGCCAGTCAGCGCTGGAGGATCGGACAGGGGAGGGGAGAATCCAGTCACTCCCCTGTCACGGCTCTCTGCAGTGACAGGATCGAGAAGTGAGCGAGCGCCGGTATGTGTTCGCTCACTTCCCGATCTACTGAGCCGACCTGTGACAGTTTCATTGTCACAGGTCGGCTCAGATTATGAGGCTGAGTAAAAAGCACTCACCTCATAATTCTCCTTTAAGGAAGCCATTTTACTTTGAACACTGCTTAATGCGCCTTTTCTTCCTCCTCAAGGGTGAATAGCAGACATATTTTTAGGGCTGCTAATAACACCAACTAAGAAGCACCAAGTGGAAGAAACTACATAGCTGCCCCAAACTGTTCAAATAGAAGGGGTGTCCCCCAAACATGCACTGTTTTGCACTGAATAGTGTAGCCGCAACTAACATTCCCTGCAAACCCTCTGTCTGCTCTCCCTATCTATTCCAAGTATGCAACACACACTGACTGTATATAGCACTCTGTATTGAAATGTATATAGCACCGTAAAGTATGGCAGCAACTATCTCTACCTGAAAACACTGTCAGGTCTCACTATGTATTATAAGTCTCTATCACAAACTGACAAAAGGCTGCTGGGACCTTGACCTTTGCTGACACAAAAGAAATGTCCCATTATTGGCCCTTCTAAGCCACCTCACCACAGTTTAAGGACCAAGAAATGCATTACTGGTAATTGGTTGATAAAGAGGCGAATGGCCACATTAGTTTGCCATTTACCCAAACTTTAGTGAGTTTGACCCTAATCCAAAGCTCATCTCTATTCAAAAGTATTTGAGTGTATGTGAAATGTACAGTGGTGTCGAGATTGGTTGCTGTGATGATGTCCTCAGTCTCCCACCCTCATCCATTTATTCTAAAACTGGAGGTGTATCTCACATTCACATATTGAGATATTGCCCTAAGATTAAATGCTTTTGGTGTACAATTATTTCTCTTTACAATAAATGAGTATTGAAAATATTACTAGTATACCCTGAGCTAGCTACGTCATCTCAGTAACACACGTTTCCTTGCAGCAGCCAGGTTATTCAAAGCTATTGATTGATCAATTTGTAGCATTTAAACATCTCTTAGCCCCTGATATTTAGGGAATCCTTTGAAATTCAGAATCTGAAGCTTTCTTTTTATATTCTTAAACAGCCCTTTGGTATAGTTCATGGTTTATTGAGCAAGCAAAATCTGCTGCATCATACCAATTCAAGAAAAGCAATACATAGAGATCATGGGAAGTTGCTTGGCAGAATTCTTGTTTTCCACTTTTTTATTTTCACTTCCTCAGTTTTATTTTCTTCCAGTTTTATCCTTTATCCTTTTCTTATAGTTCCTTCTTTTCTACATCAAACTATTAGAAAACTGTTCAACTTAGAGAAGATACTTTTACCATCCTAATATGGCTTATCATTGGCCCTTTTTTTAAAATGTATTTTCTAACTTGGCTTGTCTTGACATGTTTTCTTATATAATACCTCTAATATCTTTATGGCAGCCAAAGCCATTCTGTAACACTTAGCAATGGAGCAATCTTAATTAAATGTGTGTTTTCTAAAAGAAAATCCATATAGTTCTCTATCAAAAAATTATCCAGCAATAGACAGCAGCCTGCAGTCATATCAATTGATATGTCATTATCAACATTTTCGTTTCTCCTATAAGAGTGGGGAGTTTGGGGTTGGCAAGCTCAGTAAGTTGGACATGATTTACCTCTGCTGGGTTATTGGCCTATATGCTTCCTGTGAGTTTCTATCTGCCTCTCAGGCCAGTTGGGAGATGTGAAATCTACCAGTATGTTCTAGTCCCCTACATATGTGTTCCCTGCACTCTTTACAGCACTTACAACCTTTTAACGTGGTGCTTGCAGTAATAATCACGGATGACGCCATGCCCGTCAAACTTGTACACGTAGATGATCACCAGCACTTCTTGAATTTGACGAAATCTTCTGAGTGCTGGTGATTTTCTACGTGTACCAGTGCCCTATAGAACATACCCAACTATGACAGCCAAGAGGCATGTACAGGTATATATGACTTCTATACTACCTGTGTCCTTTCAATGCTCAGAACTATCCAGTTCCATTACTGCCAAATATTGCACACCATTATGGAGGATAAGTATAGCATTCTTGTGGAAAATCCTTATTTTCTCTTGTTCCCATGATCGTTATTCCAGACTTTACGGCTTTAATTATGAATAAGGACACCTTGACTGGCAAATAGCAACCGTGTCCAGAATATCAGCTGAAATACTTCTGTCCTTAAAGCTGAACTCCAGTAAAACACAAATGAATGCAGTTATGTATGAATTTAAATCAATAAATGTGTTTTAATTGCTACTAGAGTAAGTATCTGCATTTGTCTTGATAGTAATTCCCTGTTTGCTTCTGTACAGTAACAACCATCCATATATTTTGCTGCTTGCATGGAGCCCAGCTTTAACTAGTAAAATACCAGTGAGGTTGTAGTTAATGACTTGCATAGATGACTCCTATAAATGTACAGTAATGCTTTAAATAAGAACTTCTGGCATAAATATTCTTAACCCATGCAGTGGGGTTACTCCTGCACTGCAAGTGTTAAGTGCTCGTCTTCATCTAGGGTCATGTGAGTCATCACGTCCTAAACAGTGTATAGGACATGAGGATGCCAAGGGACATTCTGTTGAGGTGACGGGGCTCTGGGGACCGGTCTAACAGCCAGCCAGGTTGTTTGGGTTATTATAACTGTTTTTTTCGTATCCTCTGCAAAATCAGAACTTGACCCTTACAGTGCAGGGGTAGCCCCACTGCAAGGGTTAACTTTATTTATGACCAGAGTTCTTCTTAAATGTGAATCCTGTACAGCAGGGGTGCCCACAATTTTTGTGTTAAGATCTACTTTTGAAAAGGCGAGCTACATGAGATATACCAACAAAAAAAACCCTCCTTCGCTCTCTCCTCTGGCTGTCTCTCCTTGCTCATCCTCCTGGCTGTCTTTCCTCGCTCTCTCTCCTGACTGTCTCTCCTTGCTCATCCTCCTGGCTGTCTCTCCTTGCTCATCCTCCTGGTTGTCTCTCCTCTCTCTCCTGGCTATCTTTCCTCGCTCTCTCTACTCGCTCACCTTACCGCATTTTGCAAACAGTGTAGTGCAGCAGGCTGTGTAAACTAATATTCTTTGATGTAATACATAGCACTTCAACCACCAGTATCCACCAGAAAGGTGTCAGGGAGCTTGGCTCAGCAGACTCAGGCTAATAGGTAATCATGTGTGCACAGCTAAATAAATATACCAAAATGGAATAAAGGGGCCACCATTCACACCCTTCGTGATCTACCAGCATCAGCTTTGAGAGCTACTGGTACATCACGATCTACCTAATGGGCACCCCTGCTGTAAAGTGTAAACAATAGCATACTCACTAGATCAGACTGCAAAATATATACTGTAAGTCAGCTTAGGGCCAGTGCTGGGTCTTTCCTCATCCATTTCTCTGAGATTTTAAACCTTTATACAACACAAACTTTTCTACAGACATGTCCTTAGATTGGCAGTTATTATTTCCCTCATAGCAAATTGCCCCCATTTCTTAATCATTCTGCATGAATAATAAGCTGTCTTTTATTTCCAAACGAAATCGTTTAGCTTTTCATATTAAAATGTACTTTGCTTTGTGTCATAAGAACTCCAAACATAAACACTTCATAGGAAATGTTATGTTGCAGTAGGTTGTACAAGAGCTATAATAAATAAGAATATACAGTGAATAAGCGTACAGGAGCAGAACATTGCAGTCTGTCATAATCCATTGCAGTGACAGTAAATGAATGTAGCAGACAGCTAAACCAAATCACACTCACCATTCTTGCAGACTGGACAGCACTGTTCTGGCTCATATACGGGATTTACACACTCTGGTACGGCACAGTCTGCAACCACACAGTGGACTTCATTGCTGGGCTCACACCGGCACCATTCACACGGAGAAGGCTGAGAAACAGAACCAACAGAATGTTAGCAGAGCACCATATCATAATGCATCCATATACAGGTTTGCAGGTTAGGGTATGTGCATATGGAGATTTCATTCAAACAGGAATACAAAAACAAAGGAAACACTCATTACCCATTGCAATTTCTAATTTTTTAAACAGTTTTTAAACTTCAGCCAAAAATAATATAAAACTGATTATCTCATTAAAATATAAAATACCAAAAGAAGCTTTTGCTGTAATATTCACCAACAATTCAGAGATTTTCCCATCAGTACTTCTTTCTGACACTAGATGTCCTAATGGTCAGCATCATCCAACCTACGTCCCCTGAGCCCAAGTCATTCTGGACCCACCTCAGGCTGTGACTGGACAGTGAAAGAAGCAGCAGCACATTGATGAGCTCATCTTTCTGTCATGCTGCTCTTTCCTCCTATCATGCTTCTTGCATATGAATTAATTTGTTTCTTATGTTGCTTCTTTCTTTTATGCTTTTATACTCTGTTGTAGAGGGACTGCAAGAGGCAAATTCCAGGGCAAATTCAGGTACACTTATACTACTTGCAATTAAAATAAATTTAAAGAAGAACCCCAGGCAATCAAAAAATTAACCCTTGAAGTGGGGTTCCCCCCGCACTGCGACGGTTTACTGCTCACTTTGGTCTGGGAGCTAAAATAAAGAGGATATACTCATCTCATCCTCGGTCCTGCAGCAGAGACTGCTCACCTCTCTTCCCCTCTTCTCAGGCGGTAGAATGTCCCTCAGCTTCCTCACGTCTAATGTAGTTGAATTAGATGTGATGACATCACGGATCCTTAGACCACCGGAGCCTGGGAGAGAAGAGGCTGTGGGGACCGGTCTAGCAGCAAAGAGGAACCAAGGATCAGGTGAGTATATATATATTTTTTTGTAATCCCCTAGACAAAACAAGCAGTTGACCCTTGCAGTGCGGGTGTGCATTTTTCAATTGCCGGGGGTTCTTCTTTATCGATGTATTAATGATGTCTTTTTTGTCTGCTAGAGTTCCTCTTTAAAGATGAACGCCAAACAGATATGAACAGAAACCATTTCAGTTTTTTTTTGCATACATCAAAAATATATTAAGGGCTGCCTCACAGTACATCATTGTGTTTATGTGCGTACAACAAGTGGTTCACCGCAGCATGCTGCACCACGCCAGTTACACATTAGTGTGTTGCAGGGTCATCAATTCTAAATGGCACCCCAGTGCATTTCTAGAACAGAGCTGTGCTACAGTGCACTGTATTTCCAGAGTGAAGCTGGTGCACTGTGCTCCAAAAAATGCAGCAGGACCTTTCTTATACATTGTGGTGCATTACTGACCATTCATCTTGCATGGGCTGCCTAACGCAATGTGCCACACCTGTGCTGCCCATCTAAGGCCCCTTTCACATGGGCTGATCAGAAGGGGACCCATGCACGGATACCCTCCTGATTGGGGAGTAGGGATCACAAATGGCACCACTGTGACATCCATGTCCATACAGTTTTTTCCTGGAGGAAAAAACTGAAATGACCAGACCCGGTGTTGGCCTATGGGAAATTGGATGTAAACGGTGTCCATTTACATTAGATTACCCATGTTTCAGCACGATCAGGTCTGTTGAAATTGAACACTGTTTGTTTTTTTGGGCCTGACCAGAGACAGGGGTAACCGGGTGTAAATAGACACCCATGTGTTTACACACAGCTGCCCATAGAATAGCATTGGGCATTCGATCATGTCTGCCTGAAAAACTGACAGGTGGACCCTATCAGACCGCCTATGAAAAAGGAGCCTAACACTACAGGGTTTATTTATAAGCATACAGGTGAAACTCGAAAAATTTGAATATCGTGCAAAAGTTCATTTATTTCACTAATGCAACTTATCCGTCTACCAGGAGATTTTGGAGCACTTCATGCTTTCTTCCGCAGACGAGCTCTATGGGGATGCTGATTTCATTTTCCAGCAGGACTTGGCACCTGCCCACGCTGCCAAAAAATTTCTGAGATTGTGGATCTGGGTTTTCATGAGCTGTAAGCCATAATCATCACAATTATGACGAATCACGACTTGAACTATCTTGCTTTGCATGTAATGAGTCTATCTCATATATTAGTTTCACCTTTTAAGTTGCATTAGTGAAATAAATGAACTTTTGCACGATATTCTAATTATTCGAGTTTCACCTGTATGCGCCAAAGATTCGCACATTTTCTACATGGATTCCATTTGGAAAACATATGAATCTTGGTTGAAAGTTGTGTGAATCTTGTGTGAAAATAAATTATAAATAGGCACCCTAGAGCTGTCTAAGAGAGTAGAGTGATGATTTTACCAGTGATTTGCTGCTACGGTGCCATGCTTGGCTGGGTCCTACCAGGCTCTATTGTTTAATTGCAGGGGAGTCTGTAGAGATGTCCCAGGTAGTGTAGGATCTGACTGTGCTGTCTGGCAGGAGAACCTTGATCCAAAGACTGCCTGAACAATCTTGCAAATCTTTTGCAAGATAAGACAGTTCACATAGAGGTATTTTAACTGTGTGCTGTATATAGCTAAGCCTGGAGCTTGGCTTTAATGTTTATCCTTGTTTTGCAGTTACTTTTTCTCTGGTCACGGCACAAAACTAGCAAAGACGCTTTAAAAACAGAATAAAAATGGACCCCGTGTTTGACATCTGCACCCCACTGACAACGTGTTTCAAGTCATCAGCAAACACCACTGTCGTGTATTGTATTTGTACAAAAAGAAATGGAAAGAAAATGTAATGCTAATGTTCATGTAAACAAATAAAATAGGAAGTGCACTGTACTGCTGTTTCCTTACCGTTTACCGATAAAAAATGAATCAAAGGCTGAAGTAAAAGACACCCCTGCAGATCCACAGAAAGTCACTAAAGAAAAGGAACAGCATCCAGAATATACAACGCACATTTCAAATATTATTTGTGTTTCCAATATAAATGTATGCAGTTGTATGTTCTCCGTGCTGGATATAGTTATTTGCTGTTTCATTTCCTGGATAAAGGGTTTTCTTTTCACATGACAAAGGCCAGAAAACGATTTTTTTATGGCTACGGTCGTTTTCTTTAGGAAAAAAGAGCAGACAATGCAACTTACAAAAGAAGGCACTCAGGTGGTAGGGAAAAGAGCAACAATTCTACTCGACATTCACTCAAGTACAACACATGAGCAAATAAAACCCTGCCAGTAATCAGACTCTGTAAGCATTCAAATAGAAAAGAGATGAAGAAGATGCCAGCACTGTGATAGGCCGGGGATGTCATCTAATGGTAGGTCTATACCTAGGGTCTGTAATACATAGCATAGTTGTGGTATAGAAGATGAGGGTTGGTGGTGTATGGCATTCTTATGGTAAGCACCTATACGGTCCCAGTTTACTTAAAGTGGACCTTAAAGTGACATTAAACCCTCAGATTTTTTAACATAAAACAATAGTGTAATGTGTGCCTTACTGTAATCCATGGTTGTTAGGAGCCTAACACTACAGGGTTTATTTATAAGCATACAGGTGAAACTCGAAAAATTTGAATATCGTGCAAAAGTTCATTTATTTCACTAATGCAACTTATCCGTCTACCAGGAGATTTTGGAGCACTTCATGCTTTCTTCCGCAGACGAGCTCTATGGGGATGCTGATTTCATTTTCCAGCAGGACTTGGCACCTGCCCACGCTGCCAAAAAATTTCTGAGATTGTGGATCTGGGTTTTCATGAGCTGTAAGCCATAATCATCACAATTATGACGAATCACGACTTGAACTATCTTGCTTTGCATGTAATGAGTCTATCTCATATATTAGTTTCACCTTTTAAGTTGCATTAGTGAAATAAATGAACTTTTGCACGATATTCTAATTATTCGAGTTTCACCTGTATGCGCCAAAGATTCGCACATTTTCTACATGGATTCCATTTGGAAAACATATGAATCTTGGTTGAAAGTTGTGTGAATCTTGTGTGAAAATAAATTATAAATAGGCACCCTAGAGCTGTCTAAGAGAGTAGAGTGATGATTTTACCAGTGATTTGCTGCTACGGTGCCATGCTTGGCTGGGTCCTACCAGGCTCTATTGTTTAATTGCAGGGGAGTCTGTAGAGATGTCCCAGGTAGTGTAGGATCTGACTGTGCTGTCTGGCAGGAGAACCTTGATCCAAAGACTGCCTGAACAATCTTGCAAATCTTTTGCAAGATAAGACAGTTCACATAGAGGTATTTTAACTGTGTGCTGTATATAGCTAAGCCTGGAGCTTGGCTTTAATGTTTATCCTTGTTTTGCAGTTACTTTTTCTCTGGTCACGGCACAAAACTAGCAAAGACGCTTTAAAAACAGAATAAAAATGGACCCCGTGTTTGACATCTGCACCCCACTGACAACGTGTTTCAAGTCATCAGCAAACACCACTGTCGTGTATTGTATTTGTACAAAAAGAAATGGAAAGAAAATGTAATGCTAATGTTCATGTAAACAAATAAAATAGGAAGTGCACTGTACTGCTGTTTCCTTACCGTTTACCGATAAAAAATGAATCAAAGGCTGAAGTAAAAGACACCCCTGCAGATCCACAGAAAGTCACTAAAGAAAAGGAACAGCATCCAGAATATACAACGCACATTTCAAATATTATTTGTGTTTCCAATATAAATGTATGCAGTTGTATGTTCTCCGTGCTGGATATAGTTATTTGCTGTTTCATTTCCTGGATAAAGGGTTTTCTTTTCACATGACAAAGGCCAGAAAACGATTTTTTTATGGCTACGGTCGTTTTCTTTAGGAAAAAAGAGCAGACAATGCAACTTACAAAAGAAGGCACTCAGGTGGTAGGGAAAAGAGCAACAATTCTACTCGACATTCACTCAAGTACAACACATGAGCAAATAAAACCCTGCCAGTAATCAGACTCTGTAAGCATTCAAATAGAAAAGAGATGAAGAAGATGCCAGCACTGTGATAGGCCGGGGATGTCATCTAATGGTAGGTCTATACCTAGGGTCTGTAATACATAGCATAGTTGTGGTATAGAAGATGAGGGTTGGTGGTGTATGGCATTCTTATGGTAAGCACCTATACGGTCCCAGTTTACTTAAAGTGGACCTTAAAGTGACATTAAACCCTCAGATTTTTTAACATAAAACAATAGTGTAATGTGTGCCTTACTGTAATCCATGGTTGTTTCCCTTCTCTTTGCTGCTCTTCCTTTTAAATCTGTATCTGTTCTCATGCTCTGCAGAACTTCTGTTTTGCAGCAGACTGCCTTGTCTCAGGAATGGATACACGGTGTCTGTGTATAAGTTTGTATAGGCTTGTAACCTGAGCCAGCACTACAGGAAGAGGCCCTGAGCTGAAAAGGGAAGTTCTCCCCAAGCATGAGAAGACGTAAGGGTTTAAAAGGAAGAGCAGCAAAGAGAAGGGAAACAATCATGGATTACAGTAAGGCACACATTACAGTATTGGTTTATGTTAAAAAAATCTGAGGGTTTAATGTCACTTTAACCCCTTCTCAATAAAAATCACATGAGCATTCAGCTGTGCATGCTGATATGAAATAATTTTACAATCATTAGATAAACAAACATTTTTATTTCACTTACAATTATTGTTTTTCCACTTCTTAGTCCTCTTAGGCATTAGTAATGTAGCCTGTGCCTATCTTGGAAGGTTACATCACAGTGCTTTGCTGGGAAATCTAATTTGTAAGCTGCAAAATCTTGCAAGCCCTCAGGGAAAGGCATTTCCTCCCCTGAGACAATGTGTATAGTCACATGTCCTAGTCATATGTGGCAGAGGTTCAGGAAGTAAAGGGAAATTAATTAATCTGCCCTTAAAAAATGGCCACCGTGAGAAGAACGGGAAGGAAAAGAAATATAGGGTAAGCAGAGAATAAAAAGCCGGAAATTATCTATAAGTATCTGTTTGTAGATTGTCATAATATGCACTGATGTTTCTAATGTTTACCCGTGTGTTTTCTGACTCATCTTCAGCACAGTATCTTGTGAGGTAATACGGAGTTGTTTTATCATATTGATTTTTACAGACTTCCACATGATAGATTTATAGCTATTAGAGGTGGTTCTAGCGTAGAGTATTTTGCTATTGCTTTCTAAACTAGCACTGCACTAAGTATGTCATGTGGAGCAGTGCAGATCTCGCCGTAGGTTCACTGTACTTCCAGATATCTCTTGCAGGGAAAGTGAGATGAATTCACCTCAACGGCAGTAAAAGACAGCATTAAAAAACTGAAATATTTCATCCCCTAACTGCTCTATATGAAAATGGTCTGCCCCTTAAGGATATTTAAACCCAAGAACAAAAATGTAATATATGGCAGCTTACCAGTCCTAAAATGTGGTGGCTGCATTATTATTCATTTTTCAACAAAAACATTCAGCAAGTACAGAAAATGCCTGTTAAGCTGAACTGAAATCACAAATAGTAATATTATCCTCCTTCTGTAAACCACGTATGCCCCCCATTTGCAAAGTAATAGAGATGAACAGTGACAGACATGAAAGGACAGGATGCCATACATTTTATTAACAAAAGGCTTTAAAACAAGCCATCCCTGACTTCTCTTCAGCTTCTAGGGCCCATTCACACCGTAGTGTTGCACCAAAGGCATGGTATCTGTCATTCGGAATGGCACCCCACTGCATGATACAGTAATAGCATCCACTGTGTTGCCACGTGATGAATAAAGTATGCATGCCCTTTTTTTCACCATATGGCAACACAATGCACACTATTGCTGTATCAATGCACACAATGTAATTCATGCCTGCTGAAAGGTGCATTGGGGTGCCATTCAGAATGAATGGCAATGCAATGCACTATCACACCTAGTGTGCAGTGTGCTGGTGCATTGCACCCTATTGTGCGGTGCATTGGGATGTGCAAGTGTGTATGCTAAACACACAGATACCATGCTTTTTGATCAAGACTATCGTGTGAATGGGCCCTTAGTGTGAAGTTATTAATTCTCAAAAGACCCCCAAAGATTTGTTTTCAACTGCATGGTCACACAATCCACACTATTGCAGTATCAATGCACACAATGTAATGTATGCTTGCTGGGATGTGCATTGGGGTGCCATTCAGAATGAATGGCCATGCAATGCACCAGCACACCAAGTGCGCAGTGTGCTGGTGCATTGCAATGTGCAATAGCGTACGCAAAACGCACAGGCACCATGATTTTTTATCAAGACTATGTCATGACTATGTCATTCATTCTCAAAAGACCCCCAAAGATCACAACAAAGACTCTAGTTGGGTTTCAGTGTAGAAAATCTGCTGGTTGTTTACAGGGCTGGCAGCCTGCCAGGATCAGCTCTAAAAGATAAAAAATAAGATTTCAATGACTTTGCTGTGAACTTTAAAGGACTGGTTCACTTTTGAGTTTAAGCATGTATTGTTGAAGCAGCAATATATAAAAAAAAGTTATGGTATGTGAATGTTCTGGTGCTTTCCATACCCATTGATTTCCAAAGGCACCCAACACAGAGTAGAACAACACATATGCATTGTATTACCATGCGGTGAAATACTGCTTTGCTGAATAAAAGTGCAGAGCAAATCTGCTTGGACTGTTCCTGTACGTCCCTGTCTCTTTATCACTGCCAATACCAGTTGTGCCTGTTCCCCTTACAATATATACCGTGTTTCCCTGAAAATAAGACACTATCTAATATATTTTTTGGCTCAAAAAAACACACTTGGTCTTATTTTCGGGGTAGGTCTTATTTATTTTTTTAATGTACAACAATCCACACTTATTCATGTACAACAGTCTACATGTATTCAAGGAGTGAGTGGCAAAGTTAAGAATAGGGTGACCATGGCAATCAGGGGTGTCGTACCTTTCCAAGAGCAATTTGGTAACCAATCGCTGGCCAGAATGAGCAAAGCGTGCTTTCACTATCGATTCCTCACAGGCGGAGTGCATTTGGTATCACTCTGCCTGTGACAGGAGGCAGCACTATGGAGGAAGCATCGGCTTATGCGGCTCTACTCCTTCCGCTGCCGCCTCGCTTTCTCTAGCCCCGGCTTTGTTGGCACTGCTGATTCTCTCCCGTCTCTCCGCGGCTCAAGTTCCCCCATATGCCACCACCACCGGCCCTGGGAATGGTCACAACTAGGTCTAATATTTTAGCAATTCACAAAAATAGTACTAGGTCTTATTTTCGGGTGAAACACGGTATATATGTATCTATATATATATTTATATATATATATATATATATATATATAGATACATATAT
>NW_017307121.1:80388-80917 GCF_000935625.1 Nanorana parkeri
CTTTTCATCTTACGTGTCTTACTTCATCTTACCCTTCTTGATGAAAAACAAGTATACAAATACTTTTTCCTTTTCAACTTACTTCCCCTTGATGAAAAAAGAACAAAGGTTACAGTAGTGAAGGATTCATTGTTTTAACAAAGTCACAATTAAGCAATTATCCTGGCAGTAATTACAACTATGACCAACTGCGTTAGTGACCATGGTTTACCGCCTACACAGTTACTGGACTGGCAGTTTGATTTACAATCTAATTATACCTTGTGTTTTAATAGACTCTATACTTGACATAGCCACACTTGCGCTGAGAGCTATGAAACCTTTATGTCATTATTGGCCATGTAAAAAAATAGTGCTATTTCTTTGCTATTACAGTTTACAAAAATAAATAAAACGCAGATAAAATAAATCACAAAACATCAGTTATGAGACATAAATGAGATTTCTTAATTATAAGTTAGATTTGGGAGGAGTTCACATGCCTACAATGCAATGGCAAAGGGAGGAGTGTGGCGGCGGTGGTGGTGGT
>NW_017307121.1:83657-87126 GCF_000935625.1 Nanorana parkeri
GGGTATATGGACCTGGACAGGAATCTCTTCTGTCTTTGCAGCTGTTAGAATTCTGAAGGACTTTTATGTCAAACTGACAGTGGAGTCCTGAAGATTACATAGGAGGAGGGATTCTCCCAGGGTAATCTTTTGGGCTCCACTGTCAGTTTTACAGCTGGACCCCACTGTGTATTATGAGCACTGACAGTGGCATCTTACACAAAAAGCAGAACTGTCTGTGAAACTAAGTCTTGTAGTTTATGCAGCATATTCAAACCAAGCCCTGCAGTGCAATTTTTGGGGGCTGGACTGTCAGTTTTGTCCACCTCTGTGTCTCAGGAGTGCTGACAACAGCTCTTGCAAAAGGTTTCAGCCTTCATTCATAAATTAGTTCTTATGTGTAAATCAAAGTATCATCCTTTAATCTACTCATAATGCTAGAAAAGCAAACCTACAATAGTACAATAAACCCCATAAATATAAATGATGTAAATATAATTATCACCCTTTGTAGCACTAATTTGTATTTTATTAACTTCTTTCTCACTTTTTACCCTATATATTGTTTGTTGATTTTTTTTTAATGTTTTTTTTTACAATTTGTATGTACATTTTTCATTTTTGTCCATTGTCTTCAGTTTTGAAGCACAACATTGCAAAGATAAGACATAATGTTGAAGAACACATTTTGGTTATCCTAATATTAATGAAAAGTTGGCTCTGTTTTACCATACTAATTAAGACTAAAGTACAATGGTGGAAACACAATGCAAATTCCCATCACCCTAAGCTGCCGAAAGCAGTTGAATGAATAACCGAACAGAAGTGAAGTGAGCCGAAGTCTGTTCGGCCATTCACCACAGCTCTGCATGGCTATTTTTAGCCATACATCAGCTGACTTTGGCTCACTTCACTTAGAGTCAGCCGAACAGCCTCAGCATGTTCGGCTGAACGGAAGGGAAGCAACCATCCGTCTTAGCCACTGCAACAACTGGAATGGCTGAAGCGAACGTTCGGCAGGGGGGCTTATCTGGGTAACCCCTTTTCATAAAGAGGGCATGCAGATGTGAATGTGTAAGGGGTAGTTGTAAACATACTCATTCACTAGAGAGTTAAATAAAAAGTAAATAAGCACACCAGACTTTTGAAAAAATCTTTAACCCCTCGGTAAAACAGCTTCACAAAATATTTTCGTTCCTGGGGACCAGAGCAATTTTGCCATTTTTGCTATGTGTTGTTTAAACATAATTTCCATCTTCCTTATTCATTGCACCTACACATATTATATAACATTTTTTTAAAGGACAAAATGGGCTTTAATTTGATATGACATATATGTGCATATATACATTGTTATTTGTTTTATACTTATTTTGTATTAGAGTGAAATACAATTTTAGTTTGGAACAATTTTAGAATGTGGTTTATTTGTCTCCTATCCTTAATAGCCTGCTCAGCACTATATTTTCTTATAATTATTTTATTAATTTTACTTTTTTTCACTTTTAAAAAATATTTTTTTTTTAAAAACTATTGTTTTAGTTTTAAATTGTATTATTTTTAAAATAGGGGGCACTAAGGGGTTATTTTTTATTTACAGGGGCTTTGAAACTTACAGAGCTATTCACAAAAGGGTGAAGAGTTTGGGGAAGGCAGAAGAAGGGAAAAATCTAGGCCAAAATAGCTGATTTGGAAAGATTCTCCAATTCAGCTCACTTCCCGGTACAGCTATGTTGTCCTAGATTGTTTACTTCTCCTGCCTTCTCCAAACTCTTCACCCTTTTGTGAATAACCCTGTTAGTATCTCTTAGGAGAATATAGTAAACTTGATACTTTATATCAGTTTATAACACAAGCTGGCTTGCAATTGCACAACACAGTGAGCTGCTGCCAGCTCTGTGACTGTCACAGCTCTGCGATCCCAGCAATTACTTATCACCGTGATCACAGGGCTGGGACGACCTAATCTGCTGTTGGTGGTCTTCCTCATACCCCGAGGGACCCAGCAACAGCAGTAGTTCAATAAGTGCTGGTACCTTCATGGACCAGCGTTCATGGTACCGCATGATGGGATTTTCCCGTCTCCGGTCGTTAACTGAACAATTGCAACGGTATATTCCTGTCATCGGTCAGGAAGGGGTTAATTGAACAAGAGACACAAAGACAGCTTTCGACAATTCCTTTTTTCTAAGAACCCCCCCCTCAAAAAAATGATCCAAAGCTGCAATCCAGGGTCAATCATGCCACCCAGCAATGTCATCCAATGTCAATCAAGATGAACGACGATGATGTTGACTCTCCGAAAAGAGAGTAAAAAAAAATCCCACTGCCCGCTGACTATCTGCCGCCGCCACAAAATAAGAGATTTGACAGGTCCCGGACGAATTTAAACAGATGGGCGGAGCCAGTGGTGATGTCTCCACTGGCTCCGCCCATCTGCGTTCGTGCCATGACATGAAAACAAATAACCTTGCGCTCCTTAACCTTGCCATGAAAAAAACACCAGACTGCACTGTCAATGGGTTTATCTGGCCACAACAGCTATTTATTAAATAATAAATTGTTACACAATTATTTTTAAAATAATAAGAAAAATTTTATTAATCCAGAAAGGGGTCTTTGGATCAAAATAAAAGAAAAAAGCAGACCATAGCAACCACCAATATGAGTGGACCCCACACCATTAGAGTTGCATCCTTTTCCCAAAACCACATTTCTGTTTGTGGACACGAAAGTTTTCTCCCCTACCTGCCTGGCTGACCTCACAAAAATTTAGCATAAGATCCTGTAAAACAAAATGGTAACTGCACAGGCTGGACAAGTGTTAGCTCTGTAGACATGTTTTAATTGGTTTCACAAGATTCCAAAGCCACGCCCTAACCTCCTAACTTTTCTGAGCCGCCTTTCTATTGTGGGGTGAGCTACAACCTGCCCGCATACTCACTGTATACTTTTAACCCCAGTCCCTTCCCAGTAGAAGGTTACATAGTTACATAGTATTTGAGGTTGAAAAAAGACACAGGTCCATCAAGTCCAACCTATAGTGTGTATGCATGTGATAGTATAAGGAGTTCATCACTCTCTGCATAGGAAGCTCTGCAAAGTAAACAGTGCTTCTCTCCCTGGATTGAAAGCTAATGTTAGAAAAGACTGCAGTCTTTCCTAAAGGCACTGTGAAAATACTGCAGACATCACTCACTTTTTGTCTGTTGGATGGTTGTCAAGCACAGTAGAAGATGGAGTGAAATCACCTAGATGGGGGCAGATATAGCAAAGAAAATAATCTTTAGCAGACTGAGGGAATGTAAAAAACATTATGTGGTCTATTCACTAAGCTGCCGTAGGCATCCGAGTGAATAAATGACCCGAAGTGAAGTGAGCCGAACGCTGTTCGGCTATTCACTTCAGACTTGTACGGCTGATTTCAGCTGTATATCAGCTGAAATCAGCCGTACATCGGCTTGCTTTCGTGTCCGCACCGTTAGGCCCG
>NW_017307121.1:87152-104661 GCF_000935625.1 Nanorana parkeri
GCTGAAATCAGCCGTACATCGGCTTGCTTCGTGCTCAGCATGTTCGGCCGACCCGAAGTGCAGAAGGAGTTCAACTCAGCCGATCCAACATCTGGATCGGCTAAGCCGAACCTACGGCAGGCTACTCGCTGCTGTTCGGCCTATTTTAATAGATGCCGAACAGCAGTGAGTGAATAGCCGAATGCTGCCGAGCGGCATTTGGCTCGGCTATTCTGCTCGGTACCTCAGTGGTACCGAGCAGAATAGAAAAACAGTTTAAAAAGTAGTAAAAAATAAAATAGAAAACGATTGGCAGAGCTAGCAGTGACAGCTAGCTCCGCCCAACTGTTTTCTATTGGTCGGGCGGTTCTGCTGCCATCAGAATAAAAAAAAAAATCACCATAGGAATGCATAGCTAGATTCCAATTGGCTATTTCACTTTGCAAACACCAATAGCAAACTAGCTATTACACCCACCCTCTGCTGCTGTCAATCACTAGAGGGGACCTGATGGAGAACTTCAGGTCACCTTTGCTGATTGACAGCAGCAGTGGGCGGGTGCAATAGCTAGTTTGCTATTGGCTATTGCAAATTGAAAAAAAAAACAGAGCAGGGAAAGGTTTACTTTGCTCGATCGAGCAGAGTAAACCTTCCTGGGAGAAAGTGTTTCTCTCCCGGGCGGCCAGGAGCCGCTATCTAATAGCAGGAGACTCCCGGAGCATCCGGGAGAGTTGGGCTGTCTGGAGATCAGTGTCCCTGGTTACCTGGTAACCTGGGACGCTGATCTGTCTGTGCAAGTGGCCGGAGCCAGCTTTAGCTTTCACCTCGGCTCAGTTGAGCCGAAGCATATGCCTTCGCCTCGACTGAGCCGCTCGGTCGACTTCGGGAGCTGTACGGGCTATAGTGAATAGCCCTTACAGCAGCCCTTCGGTTCTACTGAACCGAAGGGGTCCTGGGGCCAAAGCTACCCAAAGGATCAGCCGAAGCTACGGCTAGATCCTTCGGCAGCTTCGTGAATAGACCCCAATAAGATGTTGTACTACTGCCTATGTTGCTGTTGATGGGGAGATTTCCCCTCACTCTTTTTCCAGATGACAGATGCCACACAGAACAGGAAATAGTGGGGAGTCTCTTCAATAGGGACACAAACAACAATAAAATCCTGAGAAGTTTTCTAACCCTGCCATGCTATCTAATCCAGTTGGGCTTTAATTAAATGTGTTGTGCTTCTTGGCTAACATTTTACCCTTGACCACAGTTGGAACCTGCCCTTTAAGTGGGCTGTGATGCCAGAGGCTGGTAGAATGGGCTCCTGATCAAATGATTGGCTGCAAAGTCATGATGTCATTGAGGGCCCATACTGCCGGCTCCCCATTGTCAGTAGATGAGCATAAGCAGTTCTGGGGGCACTAAGGGAGCGTGCCCCAAAACAACACAGCAACACATATATTCGGCAGCTGGCCATTAGGTCTACCTGCTGCACTGCCATACATATGCATTATGCTGTCGAAAAGGAGTTAATAATTCTCTTACATATTTTACTTGATATGATCTTTTCATTTGCAGCTGTAAACAGCAGTGTGTTGTGTGTTTCCAGGAAACATAATAAGAAAAGGTAAGAAAAAGAATGGTGAAACCAAAATATAATTCTTTCCATGAGATAATAAAATTAATGGTAAAAGCGATAAAGGAGACGTGTGTTAATAATGCAGGCAAGAGAGGGAATCGTATACCAACAGTACTGGATGATCAGGGAGGAATATGCTTGATTGGATTATAATTAATCCCACAACCAAGCGATCTGACCTGCCTCCGACTAGGGATTTATGGCTGGGCTGTAAGCCAATGATTCTTGTAATCAATATCTCCATCACAGAGGTCAGAACTTGGAGCTGCTAGATGACTGCCAAAGAAAATGCAGCACTGCATGGATTGCTGTCTACTCATCTGAGACTGGTTGATACTAGGACATTTACACCAAATCAGACTACGTATCCTCCACATAAAGATGGATGGAAGATGGATGTTATGGAACAGCAAGCTGAAAATAGGTGCAACACATAAGCATTCCCTTCCAGAGATCCTGACATTTCCCCCTCAAAATCAGAACACCTATGACCTAAAATAGCACAAAGGTGAGTTAGGCTGGATTTACACTGTTCAGTGAGTATGCAGCATGTACTGTATGGTAACACACGTGCAGGTGTGAATGGGCCTATAGATTTTACCTGTCTTTAACATTAATGGAAAGGCACAGAATTAGGTGTCAAATTTGCTTCAACATATGACATTTTTGAAAGCTGCAACACAAATTTGGCCAGTAGCAACCAATCAGATTCTGGACATATTGGCACTGGACCAATGCTCTGTAGAACATTAATATCTGTAGAACATTAATATTTGTGCATTGTGGCACACTGCAATGCAAGTGCATTGCTTGCATGTGCTGCCTCGGCACATTGGGGTGCCATCTTTAAAGAATAGCACCCCAGTACATTTAACTTGGTTATTCAAGTGCATTGGGGTAATGTAACATGTTTTAGTGTGCAGTGTGAGTAGGCCTTCTACTTCATTTATCATTCACCCTTTACAACAGAAATGAATGCATGGCACTACGGTATATTGATGGATTTTATCAATGTTCCCAGTTGTACTGTTATTCTTTAAAGGATAACTAAACATAAAAACAAAAATGTCATATATTGCAGTTTATCAGCTTTAGGCGTGGTGGCTGCATTAGGTTTAATTTTTGAGGCTAGCAAGCACATAAAACATTATATTGTGTTTGTGGTTGGGTACAGTATATAAATACCGTATAATAGATAATCTAGTGTGGGCTGAGTTGTGCCAATAAGCTAATGTGGCCTGAGGTGTGCCCATGGGCCACACTGTTAGGTATGCCTAAAACGGGGCATACCAAATGAAAAGGTAATGGAATTTGAAATTATAAATAAAGAGGGATGGCTGGGTGGGGACAAACGCACCGTTACATCATCAGGCAGGAAAGGGAAGAGGAGGAGTTTATGTAGCCATAATCCCATCCCACAAATACAGGCTAATAAAATAACCTTAATACTTGTGTGCACTAAAATTAATTTAAAGATATTTTTTACCGAAAAGTTGGGTTTGATAAACAGTTGCGCTAATGTTGTGTCACAGAAAAAAATTGCTACTGCCACTATTTTATTCAACAGGGTCTCTGCTTGCAAAAAATATATAATTTTGGAGGTTTTTAAGTAAACTTCAGGCCTAACATGTGCATTTATCACGTGCGCAAAAACAGCTCTGGCAGCGAAAGGATTGAAGAGCAACTCAAGGCAACAAATACATTAATTCCATGAAATTTAAGGCTAAAGCTACACTGGTAATATCTCTTAATATCTCTACAACACTCAGTAGTCAGCAGTCAATAACATTTAGCAGTGAAGGAAACTCTTCTTCAAAGCTTCTTCAGTCAAATGTTTACTGCATCATAGCTCAGAAACCACCAAAATGTGCAACTATCAAAATAATCTTTTTCACTGTGGATACCTAAACAATGAAATATTGTTCACTAAACAGCCCTTCAAGAGATAGTGTAATCAAAAGAAAAGATGAAATACAAACATTTATGATGAATTAGTAAGAAATGCAACAGACTATATACACACAGTCCCCGGGTTACGAGATAGGGTCTGTAGGTTTGTTCTTAGGTTGAATTTGTAAGTTTGTAAGTTGGAACAGGTACATTTTTTAAGTGTAACTCCAGCTCAACAAAATATTTTTTTTTCGTTTTGGATAGCATAGCGATGGGTTAAATGAAGGCAGTCCCTACACATTGCACACTCTCTCAATGCAGCCTCTCCACACAGCAGGCATTCACCAGGGCAGTTTCATCACAGGCCAAGCTCTCTCAGGTCACTCTGTTCACATAACAGTCTCTATATGTTCAACTCTCTGAAGACAGTTCCTTCACACTGCATACTGTCTCAGGGCAGTCTCTACATACAACCGGTCCCTCTTCAGGGCGTTTTTTTTCACAGGGCAATTTGTTCACATGATAGTCTCTAGAGCAGGGGTCAGCAACCCCCGGCACGCGTGCCCAGCCTGGCACGCGAGACCTTGACAGCTGGCACGCGACGTTATTCTTTATCTGCAGGGCATTCTTGTACTTGTAGTCTTGTAGTTGACAGCTCGAGCCGGCTGTCAATTACATTCCTGGCCCGCCCACCTCCCTCACGTGACAGAGCGGCAGAGGCAGGTTACATTATCTCAAGGTAGTCTCTCCACATGGAATACTCTCTCAAGTCAGCCACTCCATATAATACGCTGTCTCAGGGCTTGCTCCCCACATGGCATGCTTTTAGGGCTTTCTTTTCACATGGTATACCCTCATAATGCATTTTCTCCATGTCATATGCTCTCTCAGGGTAGTCTCTACAAGCTAGTAAGTTCTTTCCAGGGTAAGTTCATCACAGGGCAGGCTTTATTGAACAGTCTGTATACATGAATATTCCCATATGTCAGATTCTCAAGGCAATTTCTCCACAAGGCACACTCACCCAACACAGTCTTTCTACACAGTAGGTCCTGTCCAGGGCAGGGCAAGTTTTTCACTGGGTAAGTTCTCTGAGGACAGGCTCTTTACATGACAAGTTCTCCAAAGGTACAACAATTGTGGCATAGCATACAATAGCTGCTCCGGCCAGGCTCTGAAGCTCAGCTATGCTTTAATCATTTGTTTTTAGATCACATGTCATATTTGACCATATCCCCCATCTACCACCGCTGTTGCCCACAGATGCCAGAGTTCTATTTGGTCACTAGAACTGCCCCTGAGGGGTAGTATTAGGAAGTTTAATGAATCCTTACTGGATGACCCACTTTATGAAATATTTTAACAACACTGATTAAAGACTGAAAAAATAATTTGGCTAACCCCAGAAAACATTAAATAAAGTGAAGATTTTCCAGTGTATCAATATTTGAGATGAACTCAGCTATCAGTCAGGTTTTTCCCCTTCATTAAATACCCATAGTGCACATGCTTTTTCTGAATAAGGATTGATTAAAGATGAAGTCAGTTTGTTGGATAAGGTGAAATGCAGTTTGACTCTTTGTACAGAGCAATTACAGACAACTCTGACTACAGGATATTCTGCTGGAACTATTTTAAAAACAAATTTTATAATCCAATAACTATTAGATTTAAGTGGTTTAAAATACTTTTACATCTAGGATTATGTGTTAACATGACATCTCAGTAACCTGATTTTACTCGACTGACTGATTAAGAATCCTTTTTTAATTGTATTACATTTGATGGCTTCCACAAACATGAAAAAGCCGCCCCTGTAACAATTCTGAAATAATCAATATAGAAGAAAATGAAGACCTTTTTGTGTAAAACTGCCCGCCTTTGTGCGGCATATTTCACAATTTGTTCAATATCTGGCTGTTGTCATATATCATAAGATAGTAAAAAAGAATACATTTCTGATGTGTGCAGGCAGAACATCTAATGATACATCTTCCTCACCTATTAAGGGTGTTATAGTAACCCCTTTCCATGTGTTGAATGTAATCCCCATGCTCCAATACACAACATAATTGTTCTCAGCACTGCAAGTCTAGCAGTGGAAGTTTTCAGTGAGGGGCTTGTGGTGTTGAGATCTCTGCAGCTCCTCTATATTACAATAATAATAATTAAAAAAAGAATTAAAAAAAAGAAAATAAAGCTGCATTCATTTATTCCTTTTATATCTGTTGGAGTTCGCCTTATATTGAACCTGTGCTTTGCCCATACCTAAAGCCAAACGTCAGCATTTTTGGCTATGTTATTATTACTGCCTGCCTTCTAGTTGGGATTTTCCCTCATTTTCTATCTTTCTGATGCCTGTATAAGAAATGGGGGGTTGCAGGCACTCAAAGACAGACAGCAAAAAATAAATAAATAAATCAGTAGTTATTACCCTTCACCACATTATTACAATTTATTTTGTCTTTGTTTTTGGCTGTGTTCCTTTTTGGACGTTTTTCTGTCACTCCCTGTTCTGGTAAGAAATAAGGGTAAATCTCGCCCATATGGCTACAGCTAGGGCAATAAAACATTCACAGACTCTAACAGAAAAACATTTTGGCTGGAGTTGGGCTTCCATTGCTTCTCTCCCCATCTGCAAATCCTCACCTTCCTTTTGCTCCCTTGCTGCTTCATTTAGTCTTCCAGAGAGAGGAAGCCCTGAGTAAGCTCCAAGTTTTGACTTTGTGATCACATGTGACAGTACTGGGTGCCTAAGTGACAATCACCAACACTCCATGGGATGGAGGGGAGTGAGTTCATATTGTCAGTGTGTGTTGAAGTGTGTAGGTAGAGAAACAGATTTTTTTTGCCATCGGTACATATTCTTCATGGCAGTGCCTGGCTTTCCAGTTTGCTTATTAGCCCTACAAATGAGCAAAATTGAAAACTAACATCACTCACTCCCCTCCCCCCATCCCCCAGAAGACTATAAAGGGCTTTGGAACCTCGAGCGGGATTTGTAAAACTTTTCATAAATTTTCCCCAGACAGATTCACTCATCTGAAGGCATGAGGCCTGATAAGATTCAGGACAAATGCTCACTCCTCCTTCCTGTCCAGCCAGGCTGTATGCCTAGATTAGGGTCTCAAGTGGATTTTGAGGCAAACTGATCTTGGAGAAGGCCAAGGGTTTGCAGATTTCCCACTTCAGGTTTAGTGAATGTGCAGTGAACCTAACTTTCCTCAATGTACGCATCACTAATA
Organism: Nanorana parkeri; assembly: GCF_000935625.1. Taxonomy (NCBI): domain Eukaryota; kingdom Metazoa; phylum Chordata; class Amphibia; order Anura; family Dicroglossidae; genus Nanorana; species Nanorana parkeri. The sequence goes on from NW_017307121.1 coordinate 93,894, forward strand.
TGTTTAGCATTTGCCACTGTCCTAGGTGCAGTTGCATTAGGGAAGTTTCCCTGCTGAGATACACTTGTAGGGTGAAGCAAATAAAACGTCCACCTTTATGGAACGTCAGTTTGGTTTGCTATATGGGTATGGACTGCGCCATAAAAAATGAATATCTCTGCTTGTTTGTGATCACTCTGTGTGTCAAGTGGAGCTCCCTATGCTTTCAGGGAATTACCAAAACCAAGACAAGCATTGTACATTTCAGGTTCCACTTATAGTGACATCTGACAGCTACAAAATGATTAAATTATTAACACTGCTATATGATAGTGGTCATACTTAAGAAAGTCAGCCCCTTTATGGATAATGGCATGATAGGACTAATGCCTACAACAGGGCTGGGGAGAATGCAGAACTCCCTCTGTTATTAAAAATCAAATAAACCCATTAAACTACAATACTTTACTCTTTATTTACACTAAAGTTTCTACATCTCTTGACTCTTGGTTTCTTCTATATATATTGTATGATCCTTTCCACACCTCTGTCCCCTGGCTGTCCTTTGCCAGCTGAATGACTTCTTCCATTCTGACTATGTTTCCACCATATTTCCCCTTGTGCCTTGTTTTCACTCTGAACTCATCTGTACTTCACCCACTCACTTCTGTGTGGTTTTCAAATTGTAATGTTTATATAATTATTTAAACTATCTCTATTAACAAAGAACTCCAAGCTGTTGACAGGTCAAACATCTGCCTCTACGATCACTGTATGTTTGAATTATGACGGGAACATGACGTCACTATGACTTCAGAGTCCAGCAGACGCTGGGATTAGTCCACATTTACCAGCTGGTGTGTATATATTTTGCTATTTTTCACTTGCATTTATCACTTGTTTGCCTGATGAAGGGAATTCTGTGAGACCCTGGAACGTTGCACTGAGTGTATTTTGCTATGCAACATGTACATGAATAAATAGACATACTTGATCTGCCTTGGAGTGCCGGTGTCCATTCCTGTATAGGTATGAAGGACAGGCACCTAGAGGAACTACCTGCAAAAGCATTCAGTGCACCTTATTTGCCCAAATGCTGGCCTGTTCTGATCTGGGTAGTGTTGGAATTTGCCCGCTCCCTCAAATACATTCCTTTGGGGCATCAATATTATGGACTGCCTCAATGGTCAATAGCTATTAGCAAAAGGAAGTGGGTAAGCTTTGTCCTCATATTGAGCAGAGGTGCTAAAAGCTTATTCAGGTATGAGCAGTACTGGGCACTGCATACCAGTCATTAGTTTTTGTTGTTAAAGTGACAGAGTCTAAATAATTAGTAGGATGTTTCTTGTTTAGACACAAGGTGAATAACACCCTAAACTGATTATATGAAACACGGAATAAAGAGGAAGAAATATCACTATATAAATGGGGAGGGAGAGGGTTTTTAAAGGAGTCCGGTCGGCCATGAGGAAAGTAAAATTGAAGATTTGGTAAACATTTTCTGAAGATTGGTCGAGGTAGATTTTGGAATGTAAATATATGGATTAAGTAGCAAGATTCAGCAGTATTTTAAATGTTGGAAGTATGTATGTGGATGTATAATTATGTGTTGTAAATTAATACTATTAATCATGTTGTTGTAAATTATTATTATAAATTCAGCTGCTGATTTTAAGCCTTATATAATGCTACCATGTTACGTTGTATCTTGTATATCTTTACCATTTTATACTGTATGTATCATGCTACTTAGCTGCCTAAAGCCTTACCTTTTATCCCACATCCTTGCCTTCTAGTGCATTTTTCTCAGGTGTTAGGTGTTTATCTCCCTGTTGTATATAATTGCTACTCTCACCTAGTATGCCATCAGCCTGTACGATCTTTGCCCTGTAGCACTCTTGACTATTTACTCAGTCTCTCTTAGGCAGCCTTAGTGTTCATTGTCTGTGCACTCTTTGGTGTCATTCACTTTCATTTTGTATGTGAATTTTCTTTTTATCTTTGTGTGTGCAAAAAAAAAAAAAAAGAGTAAAAGCTCAGAAAGCAAAAATGTGGGATAAAGATGAAGAGAATAATAATACACAACTTCTAATCCCACTGAGTGATGCAGTGAAATGGGCCACTGCAAAATATCTTTGTTTGTCAGAAGGAAACCCAGGTGACCTTCACCCAGATTCAGCACCTGCTTTCTTTTTCTATCTCCTTTGGTTTCCTTGACTTAATACAGCACACAAACACCACTGCACACCAGAATAGCTTAGCATTGTGTGACAAGACTTCACAAATTACTACCATCAGTCTGAATGCTGAAAATCTGCATAATGTTACATGATATTTACATTTGACTGCATGCTTTGTCTACAAATGTATCATGTAGATGTGCACCAAAAACACTACAAGTATATATTTTATATGAATTCATGTACCAGTTATGTGATTGGTACATGAAAATGTTATGCCATTCAGCTACACTGGCAGGATATGGATATTAGAATATTCAAATAGTATGAAAAGCATTGTTTGTACAATAGCTTTCTACAGATGGAATTAAGGATTACTGCTGATGTAAGCCACTTCACATTCTTAGTCTACCTAATAATGTATTACACATTGTGATGTTTCTTTAAAGCTATTGAAAAAAAAAAAGTCTTAAACAACCATTTAGCACACTGCTTTGGAAAGATGGAGGGATCAAAAACTGGAGATGATTTGATATCAAAATTTTTCATTAGCTGGTTGTAATGCAGTGTAGCTATAGTGCTGCATTATAATATGTGCTCTACTGTATTACTTATGTGTTAACCAGTAACAGGCAGTATACAACATTTTCTGAATAAGCAAATGGATTAACTTTAACATAATTCAAGAATACATGACTGCACAGATCCTCTTTACTCTATTTCCCTATAACTGTAACCTGTAACCACAACAGAGAGACAGAGCTTTATTTTCAGTTCCACTTCCACCACGGGAGAGTGAGATCTTTCACAACTATTCTAGATGTTTTCCAGTAGCGCTGATAACAGCAGTAGATAGGTACCTCAGGCAACACGGCAGACCATGCAACCTAATATGCCCTTCTCTCTCCTCATAGACAGAACTTCATTAAACCTCCACTAGTGTCTTTCAAGTTGTGGATAGCAAACAGCCACCCATCTCATTCCTGGCTTTATGTGAAAGGAGGAGAGGAAACTGACCATTCCCATCCAAGGATGTCATCAGGTCTATAAGATGTGTTTCTCAAGTTTTCTTTGCATTGCTGCTTCATTCCAGACCTTGACCAACTCTGCACCCTCAACCTATTTTTAGCTTTTGTCAACCCCTTTTTGAGCCCCCCAGATAAGCCATCAATATTGTGCATAAGAAGTAATTGGAAGCCACACAAATGCAGTTTATTGAACAAAATAAGCTCTTTTGAATGGAATATTCCTTATCAATGGCACAAACATCTGGTACTAAAACTTCATGATTCAGATAACAGTTCTACATTACCAGGAATGACAACAAGAACTCTTTCTCTTTAGGCTGCTTACTGCACATGGAGATCCAGAAACTGGCCTTCTTCACCTCAAATTTATAAAGAAACACTCCTGGAGAGAGCACAGTCAGTGTTGCCATGCTCCCTCAAGACAGAGAAACCCGAACAACAGCTTCATGACAGTTTCACATTTGTAATCTCCTCCAATGCTAAAATAATCATTAGATGCAGAAATATACAGTAGATATCTGAAATGATACAGTATACAGGTATTCCTCACTTAACGACCGAGTTCCGTTCCTACGACCAGGTCGTTAAACGGATTGGTCGTTAAGTGAGGAACTCTATACAGTACTATACTGCATTAGTACAGTACTGTATAGCGTTGCCGATGTACAGTACCGAACAGTGTACTGTACATCCGGCAATGGAAATACTTACCGAGACCTGCAGTGAAGATCGGGGGATGTCACTTCCGCCGGCGACCCGTCGCACTGACGCTGACGCGGAAGGTCGGAGGTCGATCGGCGGTCCGTCGTAAGTGCGAGTGGTCGCAAAACAGGTAAGTCGGTAAGTGAGGAACATCTGTATACATTTCAACTTCTTATGAAAAAAGGGAATATATGGTCAAAAACTAAAAATTTCCATAAGATCCATCTCACTCCTAATAACCATATCAATCTAGATATTTGTAAACTTAATGAAGATGCCCATAGGATGCACTTCCTCAATGTAGTAACACAATTTCATTCAGCCCTGTGAATATGCACTTCCTAGTGGCGCCATTCTAACTAAGCCTGCCTTCTGAACTACAATTCAACATGTGAACTTCCCACAAGGTAACATCATCATTCCTTGCTGGAAGCAATGCAAGATGGGATACTGTATATAGTCTTGAGGAATCCAGATTGTATCACATCAAGCAGCAGGGAAAGAGACACAAAACACAATGGGAATCCAGAACGTTGTTGAAAGTGATGGGGAGATGGAAGGCAGCACTCACTATATAAAAGGATTTTTTTCAAGTAAGCTTTGAGTGCATTATGAAAAACAACTCTAGTATGTATTCCTATTACAACGCTGGTGTTATAACAGGATAGTATATGCTGTGACTATAGAACTCCTTTAAGCTTATTATATCACCTCCACAGCCTTACTTAGTTACGGGAACTGTCCAATGAATTTAAATACATAATTTCTTCCTAATGTTTTTATGTAATTAAATGTACACATTATAATTGTGACTCCAATTAAATCAGTTTGTTAACAGCCATTGGATTTATTTCCTAATAAATATCATATGTTGTTTGTATATTTATACAACACACTCTATTATTAGAGACCATAGAAGATCAATGGTCTCTAATACCATAGGTAGGTCTTTACCTTTTGCCATTCCACCACAATAAGAAAATGTATAAGCCTATGTTTATGTCTGAGAAAAACCTCCAACACAGGCAAGGTTTGATTCCTATTCATCTGCAGTTGCAGATCCCTCTCTGACAGGGTCAGACAGTTTCAGCATGGCAGATAGAGAGCGCATACCTCTGTACTACCTCATCAGAGGAAAACCATGCGTTTTGAATAGAAAAGGCTGTCTGAACCTAATAGAAGCTAATGCAAAATGACCTCTGCCTTGAAATGCCTTCTCAATATCCTCAGCTGGAATATGGCAAAAAAGCAGACCATTAGTTCTGAGCAAATAATGAGCCATACTTGATATGCCAAGGGGCCTCTCACATCAATGAGCAGCCTAGTGTCAAATGGAAAAATATCCACTCTTTAAATCTTCCAAAATAAAGATACCCCACTTCAGCCTGCCATATGAGAAACATTAATGTGTATGGCAATGTGCAGTAAATGTGACATTAATTGCATTATACTGTAAATAGGATCAAAAGGTACCCTTTCTCACAAACACATTTCTGTAGGCTAATGTTACACGTGCAGGCACATAAGCTTTATAAACAAGGTAAGTATATTTTTTTGTATATGTTTTTATGAATATGCACCATAGTTTTCCTGTTGAGCGTAAACAAACCTACGAAAATGTTTACTCAAAGTGCTGCCTTTTTAAAATAGAAGACGTAGGGCCCATTCACACCATTGTGTTCCAAAAAATGCACTGCAAGGCGCATGTTTGACTGCAACATGTTTACCACAGGGCAGGGTATAGTGGTGCCAGTCATTTCAAAATGGCCCCCCAACACTCTTAGGCTGCATGAGACAACGCACTTTTGTGGTAGTTGACCGCAACACATGTGAAAACAAAGGTTGTCTGTTTTTCTGTGTGTTTAGTTGCATTACTGGCCTATTCAATTCACAGTAACACATTGCGATAACGTGCTGTTATGCAATGCATAATGTGAATGAGGCTTTACTGTACATACAATAATTACATCCAAAAGCCAGGGTATCCAATCACATCTCTATTATAAAAGCTTTTCTTTTTAATAAACACTGCACATTTATTATTGAATTTTACTGTTTACATATTCAGCAATGGATATGTATACAGTACATTTGTCTATAGTATACATGCATACACAATATATTATAACTAATATTGTATAAAGGGTCTATGATTTCCCATATCAAAAATATTTCGTTTACACCCTTCCTGGATTCCAATAATAATCCCGATTCATTCTTTGCCAGGAACATACACATGTATGTTTATGAATCCTTGCCTAGGATGAAAAAATCCTAGGCAAGGAAACATATCCCAGTATAAAGTACAAGGTTTCAGACTGTGGCCCTGCCTGAAGAGTTTGTGCATTGTTGCTGGAGGACAGTGCATTGGGCCGTACACCTAGAGATGAACTGCCAGCAGAGCTGATGCAGTTTTGCAGGTGCAGATCTTGGAGGTGGTGGCAAATATTCAAACGAGTTCTTTGAAGGCAGAAATGGAAAAGAGTTCTATATGGACAACAGTTAAATATGGGTCAATTGGTCATAAGAGATCTTCTAGTCATCATTTTCAGGTGTACTGATATTTAGTAGAAAAATTCTGTCTTTCAGCTTTTCCGTTACCAACCTCCACATGCCTAATGTGGATACGATGTCTGATCTTGTTAGTCTGATAGTAAGGATAGCTAGTTCACTGGGGTAGGGAGGAACAGGGCAGTTGATCTAGAGTAGAAGGAAGTATAAATCCTGTCCTGTATATAAACATTTCGAGTGTAATGAGGACAAGAATTATGAGCAAAAGAAACATTAAAAAGGTTGCAGTAAAACAGTAGTAGTAGACTGCTGTTGTAGTAGTAGACTGCTGTTCTGCTTCATGCTGCTCAGAAGCAGTGTCCACAGCTCTGTCCAAGTCTGCTTCTTCACCTTTGTCCTCTTACTCTGTTGGAGCATGACTGGAACAAGCAAACATAGAACTGCAGGTTTCTATGCGTAGAGCACATTACTTGGATAGTCCCATCACATTATGCAATAAATTGGCTATGAAAGCCAATGCTCTGCTGAAAGGCTTGCATTATGTTATACTTGGCCGACTGCTGTACAGTTTTTATTGTAAGGTAATTTGAAATTCTGCAGGGCTTGTGTATATTCAAAAAGTCAACATGCATTAAGGTCATATATTACGTCAAATCTTTATTTCCACTTTTTTGCTTTCTGATTTAACATCCACTTGTAAAAGTGATAAATCCTTCTTCCATTTGCAGTTGTTGTTCTGCTGCATGAAAAGTAGCTCACCACTTTCTGTCATATGTCTTCATTATTTGCTGTGGAGGGTATCAACCGCTTGTGAAGATGCTAAAATCTCACCCACTGCAGGTCTAGCAGAGGACCGTTGGGCATTACGACCTACTTCTATTTAGAAGAAAATAAGCTGTGAAATAATGTTTTACATGTAAAGAATAAAGTTAATATTTACCGTTCCCGCTGCCAACATTGTTCAATGATTTTCTGTTGAAATTGCCAAAGGAAGTCTCCTTTAAAATCCCTTGGAGCTTTTAAGGAGGCTGGGCTTCCTCCTGACAAACCTGCACCCAATTTGAAATCTTCTGCCCCCATGTGCTCCAAGATGGAGACTCTCATAGTTTAGAGTTAGGACCGCACTATAAGAGGTGCCTTGGCGCGGCAGTGCGGCTTTCACATCCTCTGCAGAAGACGTGTATCCAAACCTCTGTTATTATCCTTAGTGGTGAGACAAGTTGTTTTACATGCTGGTTTGTGAGTGTGCCATGATGCCTTTCTACTGTTTTACTGTTCAAAGCCCATTTCGTGTGCACCTTACTGTATAACTGGTGACAAATTGTTGAGTGCGTTTGTCGTTTGTTTTGCTTGACCAATTTGGTGCAGCAACGCATTGGGGTTTCTCAGCTGCCATTGGGATATGCAGGATCCCTTGTGTGTTTCTGTGCTTTTAAGGAGGCTGGGCTTCCTCCTGACAAACCTGCACCCAATTTGAAATCTTCTGCCCCCATGTGCTCCAAGATGGAGACTCTCATAGTTTAGAGTTAGGACCGCACTATAAGAGGTGCCTTGGCGCGGCAGTGCGGCTTTCACCTCTGTTATTATCCTTAGTGGTGAGACAAGTTGTTTTACATGCTGGTTTGTGAGTGTGCCATGATGCCTTTCTACTCCTTTAAAATCCGACACATCTGGGAGTGTTGATCTCATGGTCCCCTATGGTGCTCAGTTGTTTGTCCCACCACCCCCTCAACACTGCATGGCACAGTACTGACATGGAGGTCAGCGAGAGAAACCACCGAGCATAGCAGGGGACCAGCCAAGGAGCATCACTTTCTAAAGAAGACTTCAGTCAAATTTCTCATCTTCAGAACAGCGATTGGCAGTGTGGGCCTGTTTGCAGGCCATCACATGTAATCACACATGCTGCAATTACCTGTGGACCATCGTACCTGGACACAAATAGTCCTGCTCATGCTACCTCTGTGAACTGCCGAACACCTCCCATTTATGTTATGAAGATGAGGAGAGGTGGAAGTGTTCTGTGGTCCTAACACACCTCCCGTGGTAGGGTGACAACACTGCTCCTCCACTGATACAGTACAGTGAGTGAGAGTTGTCACCCTAGGACAGGAAGTGTGTTAACGGCAGAATTAGCAGGTGCACTAATGCAGCTACCACATTGTAACACTGGTCAGCTGCAATATATTACATTTTTTGTTTTTGAGCTCAGGTACACTTTTAATACAACCTTATCATGAATATTTTATTCTGGCTAAAAACAACTCAATGGTTAATAAAAAATGCAGTCCAGTCTTTTCTGAGGGACCCAATTATTTCTCTATAGGGTATTGTTATCTTGCCTTGTGCACAGTGTGGGTTAAGCCAGGCTGTCAGTCACAGCCTGCGTAGCAAAGACCTTTGCCCATGCTGTGATAGTCATGTGTCATGTATCACATCTCTCTGCATATGTCAGTGGCCATTGATGTTCATAGAGACACACAGTAATTAATGTAAATAAGCTTATTGGTTTTGTGTTAACATTTTAGAAAATGTGTTTAGATGTGTAGATTGTAATTATAAATACAATTATATATACAATATAATATTTGTTTCATACACTTTTGCAGTCCCTAATGACTAAAACCATCCACAATGTACCTGGTACCTACAGACCATGTGATCTGCCACCCACAATGATCCTGGTACCTTGAGGTCATATGACAGACTTTGGGTCCTAGGAGACAGTTTCGGTGCAGCTGTATGTTTTAGGAAGACGTTTTTTTGAAATGATCTGATTAATGTGGTATGACTCCTTGTTTTCAAATAATTGTCAAGCTTTGAATTCTGCGGATCTAAAGACTCATCTCTTCAGGGAAGCCTATCCCACCTCAACCTAACCACTCAACTATCACATTCTCAAACAATTCATCCCCACACAGCTACCTCCTCATGTATCACTGGTCCCTACCTTTTAGATTGTCTTGTCATCTTATCATCTTGTATTGTGATTGTAATGTCTTCCTCATATTGTAAAGCGCTGTGCAAATTGTTGGCGCTATATAAATCCTGTATAATAATAATAATCATTTTTTTTGTTTTACTTTTATGTTTGTTTTATGACATATTATGTGCATTATGTGATCCTACGTGAGAGTGTTTATATTTAATATTTTTGTGGTTACATACTATTAGATCAATCACTTCAGAAAGTGGTTACATTATTTTCAAAGCTTTGACGTCGAAATGAACATACATGCGCTTTTGACTTGACATTAAAAAGAAATGGAAGAAATCCCTTCCATAATGGAATCAACTGATTATTTTCCCACTACTTCACAGTTGTAAATCTAATAAATTCTACATATTCCAGTTACTTAGAAATGTATGTGTGCTTAGGGCCAAACTTCACCCATGATTTTAATCTCTTCTTACTAAGTGATTTAACCACTTGTGTTCAATCACCTCGTTTGAAATCAATGTACTGAAACTACCCTAGGCCACATTCACATAGGGTTTCAAGCCACTGATAGGGATTCCTGCAGCAAGAACCCGATTCTTGCCACAGGAATCCCCGATGTGTTCATATAGATGCAGCCTCTGTGCCCATTCAAGTGAATGACAGGCTGACAATGGCTGCATCTTTCAGTGGCAGTCCAGATGTAATCTTATACAGAACGATTACTTGCGGTTCGGGATAGATTGTCTCTGGATCATCTATCCTGATCTGCAGGTAATCATTCCATATAAGATTACATGTGGGCAGCCACTGACAGGCTGCTGTCAACCTGTCATTCAATTGAACAGGCAGAGCGGCTGCATAGTGTAGGATACATCTGGGATTCTTGATGCAAGAATCCATAGGTCCTTGCCATAGAATTTCCTAGCCACACATAATATCCCCGTGTGAATGTAGCCTTAGAATTACATTGACCAACATCCCTGCAGTGCCATACTGTTGCTTCTTCTGGATCTGTAATCTACTCGCTTTCAAACGAGTAGGAATATTGTCTCTTCCACTTAACAACCTGAGCACATACAGCATGCTATTATCTTTGTTCTTTTTTTTGGAGCTACTTCATTGTAGGAATTTCAGCATTTGCAGTCTGATATTTTGGATGTTTTAAGATGTGGCAAGTGTCTTTTTAGTGGATAGGTTTTGTAATATTTTATGCACATCTATATGATTTCTAAATGTATGTCTTTCTTTGTCAATGTACTGGATATGTTAGAGTATCATAAACTCAGTATTTAAAGTATCATAAACAACAGTCATCTATTTTTGTCACCTTTTTTTTTCATCCATTTTTGCATCTCAGTGCTAGTGATGTGCAGGGACTTGGTGCAAACCCAGTACGCCCAAGCTTGCCAAAACTGTGACTTACATAC
>NW_017307121.1:104811-161834 GCF_000935625.1 Nanorana parkeri
CCCCACCCCCCCAGCCATATTAGTTATTGCAGGTTTACATCAAGCCCCGCACATCACTGCTCAATGCTGCTGGTCTCCTCCAGCTTTTTTTCATCCACTTGTCTATATGCCCTTCCTCCAGTGTCTGAGGTACATCATTGCTCTGTACTACTTTACTGACAGTTGTAATGGTAGACCATGATTGCGCAATGTGTGTTGGCACAGCCAATTGTGGTTTCGATCAGCGGCACATTTGACAGTGTCACAACACAGGAGCACAACTGAGAGGCAGCTGAGGCAAGACATGCCTCGCCAAGGAATCTTCACGGCAGGATCCCCATTACATTAACAAACTACAGTTGATATCTGACTTTAGTAACTGGTTTAGATAAACTACAAAGAAAAGCAGAATTTTGCTATCTGTATATTTTTAAGCTCTGATTTTCATTGTCTTGTTGTTTTTTTCTTTTGAGCTATGAAAAATAAAAGAACAATCTTTTATCTTGCCAGTGCTTGGACACCCTGCCTTGCAACATAACTTCAAGCCATAGCTGTTCCTTTTTCTCAGAATGGTACAAAGTTCTAAATGTTATTCCTAATATCCGTTGAACATGCATTGAAATAAGAGTTTGTGGCTCCTCAGGCACTAAAGTAATCTTAACATATTCAGGTAAGCGCCTTTTTTGTAAGAACATTTTAATTTCCATTGTTTTCTCTTTTAACGCTGGTGTTTTTCTTCATTAGCAATGCCCTGTCCCCTCCTGTCAATCAAATATGAAATTTATTTATGCAACAGTTGGTTATCTTTGTTTGCTTCCCTAGTAAAATGCGTCATGTGTAATTTGGCATTCACAAAATCACTTTGCTATTTTTGTAAGAGCTGTAAAATAGCAAGATAGTGGCCATTGTAGTAGCTATAATGAAAGAGCTTTAGATTGATTGCATGACTTACAGCTCACACAACTCAAAATAGTAATAATAGCACACATATGCACTTCTAAAATTATGGCGATACCCTTTTTGAGCACTTTCAAACACAGAAGCTAGCCAATCTCTTAACATCCAATCATAACGGTAACGTCTCCTGTCTCTTCCCTGATTCCCACTTCTGCCTTCACTCTTCTGCCTGTGTTTAACATCTACCTGAACTTTGCTTTCTTGATTTTCTCCCTGTGTTTTACATCATCTCAATGCTGACATGCTTTGACCTTCTGCCTGTATGATCATTCTACCTAAATACTCCTGCCTTGACTCTAGCCTATTACCGATTAGACTTTTGTCTTCTAATTAAGCACTTCTCTTTGGTGACCTTTGATGGCCACAGCGGCCACAGGGAAGTCCATATCTACCCTTAGTGACAAGCATAATAAACTGACTTCATAAATTGTAACCTAGGGTTGCACAGATACCAATTACAGTACTCGGTACAAATACGAGTACATGTACCGATACTTTTGAGCTCCAAGACTAGACTAGAGAAAAATTCTAAAATTAGGATGCAGCTGTCATTTGTAAGGAGCACACGGAGCTGCTGGGATTTGTACATCTCTTTTTTAATGTATGATTTTGTTTTTATAAATATATATTAGGGATGCACAGATACCAGTTTTGCGAGTACGAGTACTGGTACTTGCCCAAGTACTTACATGTACGAGTACTGATACATTTTTGTTTATTGTCATGTGACAGTTTTTCTAAAACAATACAGACTAATGATTTCAGGACAGTGGTGGTGTGCCAGAGCCAGGTCTCAGCTGCCACTGCTGCAACCCTGGTAGTACTCATGAAAATGCCAAGTATCTGCACTGGTACTCGAAAAGTATCTGTGCATCCCTATTGTAACCCTTGCTTTACCGTATCTCAGCTTAGTTCATAGAAATGTGACTAAAAGCCTTTTTCTGTTAATTCTAATCTGTCCTTTTCTCTGTTCCATAACAAACCACTGACCTGTGCTCTGTCCAGTAAAGTCAGGATCATAGAAGAAATATTGATTGAGCTTTTCCTTTAGGAATGGGCCTTTCGTTTTCACCCCTTCACTGGTGTAAACTTTTTGTTTGTCTTCTTTAGCAACATCTATATATTTAAACAAGAATTTACAAAAAATAGTTGAAAGTAACTGTTATATTGTGGAGGTATTGCAAATTGCGGGTTTTTTTTTTTATGGGCAAATAAGCTACAGGTTACTCAGACACACTGAGGTTGAGTTACTAAATGCAATTAGGATTTTTACTTTGCAAGGCTATTTTCACTTCACAGGGGACGTTTCCCTTAGCATTGTGAATGTGGTGCCTAAGAATTCCCAATCATATGCAAGAAAAATAAAATAAAAGACAGTGTTTTTTGAGCACATAATTGGGTGATGGAAGTCAGCAGAGCTTCGCCTCATTCACTAAACTAAGGAGAAACTTACCTGGCAAAGTGCACATTCATTTGCCAAGTGAACATCCTATTTGCCTTTAATAAATCAGCCACACTATATCAAACTGCTGTTCAGTGCTCCTTAAAGTGACAAAAACTCAGGAGTTAAATCCTAAAAATGCATTAAAGTACCTAAACACTTAACAAAAATGTAGCTTATTTGTGTATAAATTGGCTGTCGATCCACAGATTATATCTAAATTCTTATTGACACTGTCCTTCCTTCTAGAGGGTGGCGACTTTTGTTGCCCATGGTCCCAGTTTAACTGTAAAACGTAGTGATATACAAACTGGTATGGCACAGCAATATTTTGACAATACTGCTTTATCATAAGGTCACAATCAAATGACAGTGAACACCAGCCAAAACATATGTCTTTACAGGTTGATACATTGCAAAACCATGAAACATCTTTTCAGGTAGTAATTTCTAAGAGACGCAACAGAAAATATTCTCACTTTACCTCTGTCTCTTACTCCTGTGGTCTTAGGAAACAGCAGCTATGAAGATTTTGCAAACCTTTTCAACTCAATTGACTGAACTTGTTAAGGGGTTCTTTGCACTCCTCATCAGTCTCTGGTGTCCCCGGTTATCATTATGTATTGTTTCTATGTGTAGACATTTTACTTCTTAATTCAGGCCCAAATAAGAGCCACAATGCAATTGATTTTTTTCTTAATCTCATGTGCTACAGCATTTATAATAAATAAATAATGGCAATCACATGGAAGGATGTTGAATTGTAGAAATAGGAAGTAAACTGATCAATCAAACAAACAAGCCCATTATTAGGTTACTTTTAGCCAGCAGTTTAGCAAGAGATCCATCCCAAAAAATTAATTTCAGGGCCACTTTCAGCAGATTACCAGTTGAGCACATCATACGAGATCTGTTCAGCAGTTTTATTGAAAACTTCAAACTGAGGACTAAATATCCAGGCTTAATCGGCAAAGCATTTTGCAGAAGCAGAATGGTTGTATACAGCAGTCCTTACAAGCAAAGTGTATGAAAAATCTCCTAATGTGGCCAAGACACTCGTGGCCTACTAAATATATAATCCAATCTCAGTAAATAGAAAGGTGGCATTCACGCTGGGGGAAACGGGCATTAATTGGGAAAACATTCCTTAATCATGCTATTACAGATGATCGATTCATAGACAATACAGATATTTATGGGTTATGTACACTGGTGCCCCACATTTCTCAAAGATCACCAGTTTTGCATTTCTGCACACTCAGCTGATCCCTATCCATCACCTAGGCATGTCTCTTGCTATTTCTCAGTTTTTCCCTCTATAGATCACTCTTTTCACACATTGCGGACTACCTTGATAATACATATCCAAGGCTAGCCCCCTTTTACTCTCTAGTGCTTTCTTCGACTGAAGATCTATTAAATGTGCACAATCTTAGAATAAAATAGATGCCACACAATGTATCTGCTCTTACATACGTTGTCAAGGCTACTTTTTAGTGTTTGTAAGAAATATTGTTACGAAGAGAGGCACAAACTGAGGAGTAACAGGGGCATATATAAAAATCCATGACTACAGACACATCCATGTCATATTTTGTTATTGTCATAAATATGTGTTGTACCAATATTTTTGAATAAAACATGTTAGGAAAATATTAGGTTGTGTTGGGATTTTCATCCCCACAGAATGGCTTATGGTGGAGTGAAGTTTTATCAGAAAAAAAATGCTGTTTTTCTGAGCTTTTAATTTCTGTGTTTCTGGCCATCCAAGAAAAGGAGGTTGGAAGAGAATGCTGGCATGTAGGAAGTTGGTGGATAAGAATATGACAATGTTGATGTGGAATGTGTTTCAAGGACTATTTATATGCTTTGTGTAAAATAAAAATGTATTTTAGCCCTAGGGTTATATTGCTGTGTAATGTGGTCTTCCTTATGGTTTATATATGCACTGGCATCGGATGCAAATATCATAGTGTATTTGTGTTGAGAGAACCTTTATTTAAACATTTGGGTAGTTTGTCCAACATGTAGTTTACTTCTGTAGATTGTAGAAGGTAAATATAGTAGTTTATTTTGCACCTACGTTATACATTAAGAATTATTAATGATAACCTAAATGGGAATTGAAACACCGAGAATTGAAAGAACTGTACCTCACAGTTATAACACTCATCTATTTTATATTAAAAGAGGGTAGTGAAAAAATGTTATGCTCATAAAGGTCATCTGGCATTCCTGCTGCAAAAACCTACAGATTCTGGCAGAAGAAATCCCAGGTGTCCCCATTCAGATGCGACCATTGTACACATTGAAGTGAATGACAGGGCGACATCGGCCAGATTTGTAAGTGGCAGTTCGCAGGTAATCATGCATAGTACAATTACATGCGATTTGAAATAGATGATTTCTCCAGCGACAGTCATCTATTCCGAACCGCATGTAATCGTACCATGTATGATTAAATGTGGACTGTCACTGACAAATGTGGCTGTGATCATCCTGTCATTAACTTGAATGGGTACAGCGGCCACATCTGAATGGGACACCTGGGATTCCTGCTGCAGGAATCTGTAGGTTCTTGCTGCAGGTTCTTGCTGTAGGGTTGCCTGGGGATTCATAAAGTGTTGACCAGATCTAGCATCTCTGCTTTTGCAGTTAGAGAGGAGGGGCACATACTGAATGTTCCAGATCCATTGTTGTGGAAGGCGCTTCTAAGTTAATAGAAAATAATGACAAAATGCTGACCTGAGGTTCGAGGTTGAAGTCTGGTGAGCAAAAGATTGGAAAAATGAGGGGAAAACTTTGGACCATCATTGCAGTTCTATTTTAAAACTGAACTGCAGGAAAACAGGCCCCACAACAAAACCAGTATGGGGCCACCTTGACGGTAACTCCTTTAGTACAGATACAGAATACTAAATAATACAACATTTTCATAACCATTGTATCCTTACAGAACCCTATCTTTCTTTCTCTCTCAATAAATACATATATATATATATATATTTATTTATTTCTTTTTTTGTTCAATTAAATAATATGTGCCAGATAATATTGCTACCTGCATATATCATTGTGTAACCAGGCCCAACTAGCAGTCACATGGTCTGATATAATTATAGCTGTCCCCCCTGAAGATTAAACTATATGCAATCCCAAAATCATCACAGCAGGCTGACAATGCTGCTAATATAAGGCAGCCATTGTCAGGAAGAGTTATTACTGACAGGATCCCCAGGTAATAAGCTTTGCAACAGAGTCACAAAAAAATAATTTGCGTCAAGCTGAAATGTGGACACAAAATATTTCATTTAAATATACTGTATTCCTAAATAGCTAAAAGGATATGCATTATATTTATGAGCACCAAATAGCTTTATAAAACCAGAAATTACTTTGTAGTAGTAGTAGTGACATCATCAATGGGCTGTGCATAGTCTGTACAGAGAGCAGAGCTGTGGGAGGGACCAAAAAGTTCCCACCTACTACAGGCTGCCTGCAGAAAACTACAAGAGGGTGCAGAGACAAAAAAGTCACCCTGCACAAGGAGAGAGATCAGCAGTGACTGGTCTCTGTTAGAGGAAGTTCCTGCAGAGAAGCAAAGTGGAATACTGCACAGATATGGAAGAAAGACACAAAGAACACAAAGATTCAAGTAAGAATACACATAGCTCTTGTATTTAGACAATATTTGCTTATATTGGAGTTCAGATTTAAGAAAATTGTATACAGTGAGGCATGGTGCCAAACATACTGAAAAATAGATTTAGGGTTTACATAAATTTTTAGCCATGTGCTTTCCTCTACAGTAAGTTTATTTACAGACAGTATTGTGCAAAGTAATAAAAATCATGAGGATATCTTCTGAATCCATTCATAACAAACTGGAAGGATCAGAAGGAATAGAAAATGCACAAGAAAACTGCATTCATTTTCTTTACTCACTAGAAAAGGCAATAACAGGGAGAGGGAAAACTTCAAACTGAATCTAGTCACAGTGATCCTCTCTTCATACTGCAGAAAACCACTTTAGCAAGTATTCCAAATTATAAATAAGTTGTACACTTTCTGTCACCAGCATGTTGTATAACTTCCAGAAAGTATAGTGAAACATTTCTCAAGTATTTCATACCCAGGACTACTGAACTAACAGTCATGCCTCCTTGGGTCTGCAAATATACCATATACATTTATGTGGACTTACAATCCAAATTCTTAAGTACAGGTGTTTCAACTGCACCCATTGTTAACATGTACATAGAATCAAGCACACAACCATGCAATTTACGTTGTCCAACATAGAAAGGTATCATACATCTTTGGGATGAATCAGAATGCCAACTGTGTGCCAGGTGTTCTTGTCTCACATCAGTAGCTGACCTGTGGGTACAAATACCCACCTACACCAAGGATGTTGCTAGACCTTGGCACCAATGTACCCCAGGTCTTCTACTGAGTGCCTCAGGTGTCCTTGTCATCATCCCAAGTATGATCCGTTGACCACTACTGAACCATGGGACATTCATGTACATCCTGATCGTGGGCTATAATTAACTGTTAACTGATGAGGAGTAAAGGCTTTTAAAACATTGCCTACGGGTAATTTTCAGCTTTTCATCATTGCAAGGGTGTGTGAAATGTTAAGGCTGGACATGTTTGGAATCCGGTTACTCAATGTGACCCATATTTGTTTTACATTTTCCCCAAAAATGTGAAATTATATTTTGGGGTATTTTATATTTGTTTTAATGCTAAAATTCATTGTAGTGTATTTTTTTCTCTCACTATTTTAAAACCATCAAGTATTGTTTATAACCAACATACATTTAGAGGGTTTAGGCAAAATAATACACACTTTAGGGTATACTTGAAAAAAAAAAAGATGCCAGAGGATACTTGGTAAATATGTGTTGTAAGATAAGGATTGGTAGTATATGCAGCAAGGTAATGTAATATGCAGTACTGCATATGAATACTGGAACAATACATTCTGGCAATGGGATCCCGGCAAAGGTATATTTTGTAGCAAAAGGGTTCATCAGCACAGAAGATCCCAGTGCAAGAGAGATAAGTATGCAAACAAGGGGCTATTTTTACATTGGGGTGGTTAGAGTTAGGGTTATTGCAACAGTTAGCGTAAGGGTTAGGCAACAAGAAGGATTAGTGTGTTATGTGTTAGGGTGATAGAGATCTATTAATGTGGAGCTTAGTGTTGATATTACTGGTAGGGATAATGTGGGAGTTAGTGTTAAGGCTACTGACAGTGTCAGTTTTAGATGGGTTTAGGTTTGGGCATGACTCTCAAAACTGGAAATTCCGCCCAAATACTAACAGGTTAAGGCTTATGGCACTGCAACCTCAATAAGCCATATAAATGTCTCTTTTATTAGTGTAGGTAACAGCTATTTTTAATGCATCTACAGTTACAGTATACCTCCCAACTTTCTGGCATGAGAAAGAGGGACACCTTCCAGCACATTATATTTAGGAAATGGACACACCCCTGCCCCCCCCCCCCCCCATATCTTTTTTTGTACTATTAGTTTTCAATGCTTTAGTGCACAATAACACTTTTGGTAGTTACATACTTATTAATTGGTATCTTTACATCAGACCAAAAAGAAGGACAACTGAAGAGGGAAGAGGAGCAGAGGGATTTGGTTCTAAATGAGGGACAGTTCCACTTGGGAGGTATGTTACAGGACAATCTTTTGATCTTGGTACATATTAAAACATACAGTATGTCTTGTAGGGACCAAAGCACCACAGCTACAAGAGTTGAGTTTCAAAGGCTTCACTTTATATTGTGTTAATGTGCTACATAGAGTGATATACAGTATGTGTACATACAAGCAACATTAGAAGAATGAGGTATAATGCTCCAGAATATAAAGCAAATTGGCACAATATTTTGTTGCCAATAAAAGTTCTCGGAATGCAGTGATAAAAGGTAATAGCTGCTTTAATCAAACTAAGAGACTGTTCAGAGAATTCTTATTTATAGTACCAGCACAATGACTAGTTGTAGAACCGATGAAAAAGTCTAACAATTTCTTCAATACAAATGAAATCCCAAAACAGCAAGTGAGCCTGTCTCACTTGTCAGGGATGAATTTTACTGGAAATGATTTTTTTTCCCTGGAGGTACATCTGTAACAAAAGCTCCTGGCTGTGGCAGACAGTACAAGCAACTACTGGGATGACCTGGAACTTTTTTTTTTTTTCCTTGATCAAACATACAGTATATGAACTGAACACAGGAAAAGACAAGGATCAAGGGAGCATTGGCCCCTAATAGAACATGAGCAATGAGAGAGTTTACCTCAATTGCTCACTTGGGTAGATGTCTGTCACAATTTCTCTTGGACTATCATCATTACAGAGCAGTGACAGTTATTATTTATATGGAATTACATCAGATAACTATTTTCCTCTGAATTGTACTGTATACTCTTATGAGGGTTAAGACATAGTATTGGAGCTATTTTATTGCTCTGATAGAGATCTTCCCATTTAAGGTAAAGCTAGACGTGTATCTACAAGATTGATTTTGGATTGGTCAGCACTGGCATATCTTTTGGAAAGAGCAGTTTTCAATAAAGTTTTGAATCCTGCATGATCAATCACTAACCCCCAAGAGTATTCAATAGGAGGTGTCTGGTGGTAGGCACAGACATGAGGCTTTTAAATGCTCCAGCCCTTTTTCAACTGTCATCTCATACCTAATGTGTCAATTCTTAAAGTAAACTTTGGCCAAGACAAACATGCCGGGCTGTCATTGCTGACCTCCTTCTGAAGACGCTAGTGGTCTGGTTATTACAGTGATCTATTGGATTCAATACTTTGGAATTTACTCTATGTTAGTCAGGTTGAAAAAATACACAAGTTCATCGAGCTCCACCTATAAAGATGAGAAAAAAACAAACAAAACCAAAACAGAACGCTATGTCCACAGTTACCCACTGTTGATCCAGAAAGGCAATCGGATATTCCATGGATCCACAATCTCTGGTGCTTAATATACTTGTAAGAACTCAATATCCAGTAATATTCTGTGCATTTAGGAAAGCATCCAGATTTTTTTTAAACAGTTAACTGGGCTAGCTAGAACTAGCTTCTGGGGTTCCACATTTTCACAGCTCTAACTGTGAAGAATCCTTTCCTTATGCAAAGGTTAACCCTCTTTTCCTCCAGACGCAAAGCGTGCCCCCTTGTCCTTTGCAGTGACCTTAAAGTGAATAATTTGGCACCAAGCTCACTATATGGACCATTTATGTATTTATACATGGTGATCACGTCCCCCCTTGATCGCCTCTTCTATGAGTGCAGTAAATCTTTCCTCATAGCTGAGTTCCCCAGTGCCTCTTGCCAGTTTAGCTGCCCTTCTCTGCACTTTCTCCAGTTCCACGGCATCCTTTTTGTGAACTGGTGCCCACAACTGAACTGCATATTCCAGATGAGGTCTTATTAATGCTTTGTACAGGGGCAGGATTATTTGTACAGGGGCATGCATTTTATTTACACACAGCAAATCCTATACAATCTCACACAAACCTCTCCTCCATCTCCTGTTCTAGGTGGCCATACTCCTAGGCATTCATACTTACCAAGCCATGCTCCCTGTTGCATTATTCCAGCCTGTCTAAGCTCCAGTGTTGGCTGGTGATGGTGCTTAGAAGGGGGGATGACAGTACTCCTCACCACATGACAGTATTCAGGACTGGTGATTTGCCCCCAAGGTCTGAGCAGTCACATTGGGGAGGTTACATGCTCTCTCATGTCCATGAGCCATACTCCATTAGCCACAGCTAAGGCAGCGTGGGGAGGTGGCTCGGTAAGTGTCCAGGGGGTGGGCGATCTGCAAAACGACAGTGTCTCTTTAACAATCATAGGTTGTTATTGAACAAGGGTATACAAGGGTATCTTGCTTTCTGTATATTATATTTTCCGGGATTACTAGTAAACTGCAAGGTAAACGGCACCAATGAAAAACACATGGCAGCTGGAAAAGTAAGCAAAATCTTGTGATGTGAAACAAAGAGATGAAAAGCTAGTACAGTATTACCCTTGTGTAAATCATTTGTAAGTTCCTTGGAATATGAGGTATAGCTATGGGCACTATATTATGAACAGAACATTTTGGAGTTCAAAGGTAGAAAAAAAGGAATATGAATCTTATTACAATGGTAGGTTAGAAAAAGCTCAGTTTGCAAAAAGAGGTGATATCATTAATATGTATAAATATATTCAAGGTCAGTATGACGATTTGCCAAATAAACTTTTTACTCCTTGAGTTGTCTTAAAGGAGAACTATGGGGTTAAGGGTTTTCCCCATAGTTCTCCTTATGGTAACGGGAGGACACAAACTAGCGTCCCCCCCTCACCCTAAGCTCAGTATACCGTGAGCTACAGCTCGCGGTATACTGAGACGCCACAGTATACCACGAGCTACTGCTCGCGGTATACTGAGACGCCGCAGCTGAAGCGGATCACGACAATTATGTCTGGATCTGCCCAGCTGCTTGAGTGACAGCTGGCTCTGCCTATCTAGAGGCAGAGCCAGCTGCACCCGCCCCCTCCCCCGTCCGATCCGCCAGTCAGCGCTAGCGGATAGGAGCGGGGAGGGGGGAATCCAGCCACTCCCCTGTCACGGCAGAGGGCTGTGACAGGATCGAGAGGTGAGCGAACGCCGGTATGTGTTCGCTCACCTCCTGATTTACTGAGCCAACCTGTGACAGTCTCATTGTCACAGGTCGGCTAGAACTATGAGGTGAGTGAAAAGCACTCACCTCATAGTTCTCCTTTAAAGAAAAAATCGGGCAATTTTAAAAATGTTTCATTGCAGTGGAGTTACCCCTGCACTGCTAGGCTTTAGTGCTCATTTTCTCTAGAGGATGAAATAAAGCAGATATACTCACCTAATCCTCGATCCCACCAAACTGTTAGACCGGCCTCTTCTCCCCTGGGCTCCTGCAGCCTAGGGACTGCTGATGTCATCATGTCTAATGCAGGTCCATTGACTTGCATTAGACATGGGGATGCTGAGGGACTTTCGGCAGCTGGAGCAGAAGGGGAGAGAGGTGAATGCTGACGACCACAGGACCGAGGATCAGGTGAGTATATCTGCTTTATTCCATCCCCTCAAGAGAAAAAAGCAAGTGACATTAAACCCTCAGATTTTTTAACATAAACCAATACTGTAATGTGTGCCTTACTGTAATCCATGGTAGTTTCCCTTCTCTTTGCTGCTCTTACGTTTAAATCCTCATGTCTTCTCATGCTTGGGGAGAACTTCCCTTTGCAGCTGAGTGCCTCTTCCTGTAGTGCTGGCTCAGATTGCAAACCTACACACAGACACCATGTAGCCATTCCTGAGACAAGGCAGTCTGCTGCAAAACAGAAGTTCTGCCCAGCATGAGAACAGATACAGATTTAAAAGGAAGAGCAGCAAAGAGAAGGGAAACTACCTTGGATTACAGTAAGGCTCACATTACAGTATTGTTTTATGTTAAAAAATCTGAGGGTTTAATGTCACTTTAACCTTTGCAGTACGCTGGTAGCTCCACTGCAAAGGAAAGTTTTAAAAAAGCCGAAGGTCTAAGAAAAAATCATCGGCATATTAAAAAACAAAATCATAATTTTAGGAAGAATTTCTTTACAGTGAACATAGCTCGGTTAGTTAGGGGTTAGGGGGTACTATTTGCAAAAACAATATCAGAATTTGAAAAAGTATGTTATGACCTTCTTACAATTCATTGACATTTCTAGCTATATTACTAATGCATAATATAAGAATATTCTGACCCAGAGGGCTGATGAAACTGTCCTTGTGGGGTCAAGAAGGAATTCGCTGCCCCTGTGGAGCAACATTAGAAAGAGTTACCCAGAGGGTATTGTTTTGCTTTTCTCTCAAACAAAACTGCAGGCATTGTTAAAGGATGAGCGTGATGAATCTTTTTTTCAACCTAATTAACTATGTAACTATATAGCCCTTCAGGCAAACATCAGAGAGAGCAGATTGCCATTCCACAGCCTGTCCAATTTTCTTATTTACAATAACAAACTAAAGTATGTGCTTAGACCCAAACAAAATATATAATAGATTCTAGACCGGAGCGACCACATAAGACACATATTAACGATTAACCCTCTGCACGCTGTCACTCTAACATTTCTAACTAAATTGCAAAAACATGTCTAAGCTGTCCAACTGAGTCGTAGTCAGCCCCTGCCACAAGTCTGCATGCAAAATACGTAATTGTTATTTTATACTATAAATAAAAACATGAAGTCAACGAGGCAAAACAGTTGGAAGGAAAGCCACAATCTAGGTCTGCTCATTGATCTACGCAACACAATACGAAAATAAAATCAGATTCAACCAGAAAGCATTGAGGAGAGTTAATCATGTGTTATTATGCAATAAAGTTACAAGGGACCTGGTGCACTCCATACAGTGCGTGGGCCTCTTCAGGGGTGCTATAGTGACCAACCAGCAGATCGTGCCATTGCCAATAGTCCCAATAGTCAGCAAACACCCCCAGTACACAAAATTGCACAATGAAAAAGAAAAACATGACAAAGAAAGGCATGCAATGTGTAAGAGCCATAAATAAACCTATTCCTCTGTGATTATGCACTTTGAAAATGCTGTTCAAAGGTATGCTGGGTATGTGTGCTGTGGTGAACTACCATTCTTTCAACTGTTTTTTGGTTCATGAACTCGTGTTTGGGGCCCATAGATAATGAGCAGGCAATGCAATATGCACCACCATGCAAAATAGCTGTGAACTGGCCCTTATGCAGCTAGAGGGGTGTGACAACGTAATATTCCTATTAACAATAGCAGATAGTCACTCTGACATATGTTAAGACAAGATCTGGTCTGATGGTACCATGGCAGCCATAAAGCCCAATTCTAGTTTAAATGTAAATAAGTAGTAAAGCATATTTTAGAAGAACTACAACACTCAAATGCTACAATACTCACCCTTTCCCCCACAGATTCTGTGTACCGTGGTCCAGTGTTGGTTCTCTTTCAGACTGACTGACATCATTCAACCCACTTCCTGTGAACTCAGAAGGCCATGGTCACACTTCCTGGAGGGTTGACATCATATTGCCCCAAATTCACAGTACAATGCTGCAGGGAACAGCACTGATGTGAAGGAATGTATTGAACATGTTTTTAAGAGTAGCCGTGGGGTGGAGGGACTTGGGGGCAGAGGAGGGGACTGGTGTTGGGCTTAAAAAAAAAAAACTTAAACTGGTTTTGTACAGGGTCCTGCATTCCATGTCTGCTACTAAAAGCAGTTGCTTTTTCACCAAGAGTTCTACTGTTACATTTTGTTTATCATGCTGATCACATCATTGCAAGACCTTTAGAAATGTTCTGTGTTTATTAAATATTGATATGCACTTTACTTATTGGAACAATGACAGATGAGTTGGGATGCAAAAGAAAAACTTTATAAAACTGTACATTGATCATCTTGTTGTGAAGGAGAACTTAGAGCTGGCTATAAACCAATAGAATTTTCGTTCAAATAAATTTGTTTTTTAAATGTTTATTTCTAATAGTTAATTGGGTCAAATCAACATTCGTTTTCAACCGCGTTGATGAAAAAAAAAATTGAAGCACAAGAATGGAAAATTTCTTGAACAAACTTAAACTTTACAAGTGAATGTGGTTTTCATTTGAGAAACTCCAATTATTCCAAATTCAAATGTTAAAATCAAATGAGTTTTCGAACGACAAGTCAAGAGAGTCTTGGCAATATCGAATGTTCTGACAAGATTTTTCTATGAATTTTCATAGGAAAATATACCAGTGTATGGCCAGCTTAAGTTTTTTTTTTTTATGTTTTTAGATAAACATGCACAGGAGACCAGCAAATCTGTACATTGCCCATACTAGGCTTTACTGGAGATGCTGTGCGCAGCCTGTTCTTTTCTTCCTCTGCCCCTGCCACCCTGATTATGTCTTTCAAAGTCCTGTCTATGTTTGGACCTTCAGAAATTGTTGCAGATATAGCATCACCTTCCTACTTCTATATGGTAACGCTCTTATCTTTGGATAGGATATTCAAGCAAATATTTCTTTTATTGTGGGGGGAAAGGTGAGAGATGCAATGTTCCCTTATACTCAGAAGTACTGGGTATTTCTCTGGGTTCCATTGGCGGGAAGCAGGGAAGTGTGGGAACAGTAAATACCACTAAGCAGGCTATCCCTCCTTCAGTCCATCATGACCGCTGCTACCAGACTCGTCTACCTTACCAACCGATTAGTGTCAGTCACCACCCTCTGTCAATCCACCGGCTCCCACTTCCCCAATGTATAAAATTCAAAATACTAACAATAACCTACAAAGCCATCTACAACTCTGACCCAACCTACATCACCCTCCTCATCTCACAATATCACCCAAACTGCCCCCTTTGCTCTTCACAAGACCTCCTGCTCTCCGGCTCTCTTGTCACCTCCTCGCATGCTCGCCTCCAGGATTTTTCCAGAGTGTCCCCATCCTCTGGAAATCCCTACCCCAATCTGTCCGCCTATATCCTACTCTGTCCACCTTTAGGCTATACTTGAAAACTCATCTCTTCAGGGAGGCCTATTCCACCTCCATATAACAGTACTTTCAGTTCTTCCATTAAATTATCCCAAACAGTTATTACCTTTTGTATCACTTGCCCCTCCTACTAGATTGTAAGCTCTCATGAGCAAGGCCCTCCTACCACCTGTACTGAAATTGTATTTCTCATTGTATTTTCTCTCTCACTTTTGTAAAGTGCTGCACAAACTGTTGCCGCTATATAAATCATGTATAATAATAATATTAACTCTTTAAATTGTCTCCCTATTTTGCCAACTGTGGGCAAAATACAGTTTGCTTTAATGGAAATATTCTTATACGTGTGTTTTAAAAACCTTTTTTATACTGTTTGCAATTTTATATGTTTACTGGGCAGCCATTGTTATTTATGATATATATACTTCCTGCTTATTGCTGCTCAATGTTGAGCCTTGCTAATTCTGTTTTTATTACTGGAAGTCAGGCAAGCTCTGACTCTCTAAAGATAGCCAACAACAACCATGCTCCTGGTATCCAGAGACCATGTGATATCTGCCTCATCTTTCGATTGGAAGTATTCATTTTTTATTCATGGAAAGCAAGAGGTATTATTAAAAATAAATGTGATATGTCTACTAATATTCCACCTTGACTAATGGCAATGGACTACTAAAAAGAAGTGTGTGACAGGAAAGGACTTGTGTGATTTTTTTAACCACAGTCCAATTGGATACTTAATAGTACATTCCAATTCCATTTTTTTTAACAGCAACAGGGCACTAACCTATAGAAACAATAGAATATTTTTTTATTTTTTTCCCTTTTACTTGTTTTAAATATTACATGACTGTATGCATTGGTGTAATTTTATTTTATTGCAGGAATAGTTCCCTTTCAGGGTTAATTTTAGGGGCTAGGCTAAGTGTTACAGTTAGGGTAGAGGAAGGGTTAAGTACTAGAGGTATAATCATTATTAAGCATAGGTGATAGAAGAGGGGACAGTAACTGATAAGAGAAAAATCAGGTTTGTCTGGACACTGGAAATCCCCCACTTGAAATGTCCCACGTCAGGTTTTGGGGAGCATAATAGGAACCGTCAACTTTAACAAGGGTCATTCTGTACTCTCAGTATTTGCTGTCATTTACATTCTGTGTTCCACTGCATATAGAAAACAGTAAAATGTTGTTTCTATTGCCCAATTTGTTGCCTGATAATTAAAGAGTTCAGTGTGAAGCCAGCCATCTATCCATTAATCTGCGGTCACTGAAATGACAGTGTAGACACTACCAGTAGGAGTGTATAACAGTCAGGGATATGACGTTTCTGTCTCTACATGTAGTGTTCTACATGCACTCACAATCTCTGGTATTGCACTGACAGCAGGGAAGGCACATGATCGGACAGCGATCATAGGTTAAATGATGCTCTGGGTTTAGCACAGGCTGTGTATAATAAGCAGCTGGATGTACACAAGCAGTGTCTGATATAATGCAAGGAACACAAGCTGGTTTTAATATGGTGTTTTTAGCAAGAGAACAGCTGGGTAAAATGTAACGTTGGGCAAGAACTAATGCTGCTACGGTTAACAGGACTGTTTTCGTAGTATGCGTGGGAACAAGTCTGGGAACATGTTGTTTTTAGTGGTTACAGGTGAAATATAGTCGTAATATATAATTAAAATAAATTTGGGATAACTGTAAATAATTATAATATATTGCATTATAATTATTTTGCAATCAGACTGTTTTTTAGACTTTCCCTTGAAAACCAACAACTCAAATCTGATTGGTAGCATGCATTCTTTTTCTTTGGCCCTTTTAGTTCAAAAAACCTGCTAAACAAGTGAAACACAGTTTATATAGTTTGTTTTTTGTAACAATTATCTTTTTTTCTTTGCTACCATCTGGTCATGGAAAGCATTATGTTATATCTCTTTGATAAGTGTAAAAAATAATACTCAGTGATCCTACCAAAAAATATTTTGAGCTGATAATTTCCTGTGGCATTGCTTCGAGATCTCTACCTAGACTAAAGAGCACCTCTCCCCTGTGTTATGGAACTAGGGGGGTGGTTTGTAGTCCTAGCACACTTTCAGCCCTAGGGTAACCACTATTTCTATATAGATATACAGTGAGTGAACATTGTCCTTCAAGGACAGCAAATGTTTACTGGCAGGATCACCAGGTAATGAAAAGTCATGCAGTAAAAGTCAAATGCAATAAAGCATGCAGTCTCTACATCTAAGGACTGGTAAGCTGCAATATATTACAATTTGCACTTGGTTTAGACACACCAATATGGTTTATATGTGCATATTTTTCTTTTGGCCCTTTTTCTCGTTTGCAAATAAATGCTGCTGTTAACACTGAAGAATTCCCATTAGTGAAGTAACATGCTTCCCATCACACATATTTTAAAAGTAGTTATGAAAATGTACTCCCTGAAATGCTACTTGAGATAATAGATGTTTAAGAACCTCAATCTGAGTACATTCCTATATTGTCATTTATGCTTTCAAAATTAAATTATTCCCTAGTTGTGATGAATCACTTCATCATTATTTACATCAAAATAAATCTACTAAAACAGTCTCTAGTATGATGAAGTGTGTGTGATCAAACGGAAGAAACAAAATGGATGCTTTGTGTATCATTCTGTTTGATCTATTTAGAAGGTAGTTTAAAGCCTTGGCAGCTTCATTAGTTGTAATAACCAAAACACCGGCCATGGCAGTTAATAAAATACCACAAAGAGATCATTTTTATATAAACTATATGAAAACCATTGGCAACCTTGCAACTAAGTGTGGTATGAGATATCTTTTCTCTCATTAGAGACTAATGTAAGTCATGCATTTTAAGAACAGAACTCATACTGCATGCATTAAAGGTGCACTAAGATCATATTTAAATTGATGCATTTAAATTGATGCATATAAAGGGATACCACATACTCAATGTGTGGCTTTATTTTTCATTTTGGTGCTTATGACGTGAAAATGTAAGTTAGGTGTTGCCAGGTTCCATTTATCAGCCCACTATATTTCTTGGAGAAAAGGTTGCACAGTGCACAGAATTATGCAATTGCAATCTGGTTGCAATAGATATATAGAAACATTAGATTTTATGAAATTCTGTTTGTAAAAGAAAATGAAACAATCTGCTATCAGACACCGTTTTATACCTGCAACAACCTCCAAGCCTGCTGCTATGAGCAAATCCCAGATTGTTCTGTTAGGCAAATGTTCAGACATTTCCTGGTATTGTCAAGCTTGCCATTGTGCTCTCCTGCACATTCATAGTAGTCAGTGAGGTAGTCAATAATAGTGATTAGCCCGTACACAATGGGAGGGATAGGACTTTGACACTGCCCTAGAATGAACAGCTTGAAATTCAGGTATAGTTGCATGGCTTGGTGTCTGCTTTAGGGATTTGGAAGCATCTCTAGATGCCTGCAGTTTATAGCCGGTAGCAGAGAATAACTGTTACTATAACTGCTTAAGCACCCCTGGCAATCATTGTCACTTTTTCTTGCCAGTTTCCTTTGCTTGTACTGTAAATATGGAGAAAATAAAACTAAAGTCATATAAAACATGAAGGCATTCATATCCTAAATGCTATGAATACATTTACTAACTGCATCCAATCCTCAGAATACCAATTTGTATTAATAGTAGTCCTTAAGATCACAGCTGTACCTTTACTAAAAATACACCATCCCTAGCCTCCTGAACTATAATACCCTACCCCCACCCCCTTATCCGCACTCCAGTTCATGAATTGTCTTTAAGAAACAGCAGTACCCTGCTTCTTATCAACATCCTCTCCTGGCAAAATTATCTTCGTTTCTGGTTGCACTGATGCAGTACTCCCTCATAGACTCGTATAGGGCCATCTTCCAAGCATCACTGGTCAAGAAAAACAACCCTATACAAGTCCATGAGGGTTTACTACAGTGCCACAGAGAGTGTAAAACAAGCAGAAGTCCATGGCTGTCCTACCGCAGTAAAAAGCATCTGAAGGAAAGAATGTACTTTAGTTCAAAAAAGGCTAGGAATGGTGGATTTAGTGTAGTTTTTAGGAATACTAAAAGTGTGCATAATTTTTCTATAGAACATATATGTTTCCTGACTTTTCTTCACCAATATTTCCTGAATAGTGTCAGTAGTTCATTGGTTGATTTCCCTTGTTGTCTGGAGTTTATCTTTAAACTCGTGCGTGCGTGTGTTTAGGTTAGTAAATCACCCCCAAATAATCAAAATAGTGATAAAGCAACCCAAAAATGTGAGATGAAGAGGCCAAAAAAGCCTGATGAAGTCATGCCCATGATGGCAGGAAGACCTCCACCAATCAAGCTTTTAGAAATGGGGGGGAGAAAACATCAATCAGACAGGCAATTTCTTTTTTTTTTTTTTACAAATGTTGTTGTAATATTACAAGCTAAGCATGCCTGGAAGCATTTGCCTGCACTGGTTTCCCCCTCCCCTCTGCAAAGAGCAGACCTTGAAAACCTCAGAAGCTCTCTAAATATTGTTGCCTTAAGGTGTGTGGAAGTGATGAATTCCTCTACAGTGCACATCTAACCCAATAATCACACTAAAATATAACCTGCATTTGGTGAATATACAATAACTGTTGCCCCTAATATTGCACATAAGATACGTTTTCCTTAGCATAAACTATAACAGGACAGGTTCTAAGGAATACATCTTTCTACCTCTATCTATCTTTGCTGTCTTCTCCTTTTTATTGTGCCACTATATATAAAACACTTCTCATTGATAAGGCTGCATGTCTTAATACTTTCCTTCCAGACAATCTGCATTGATATCTACTCCATTTTACTTTCTTAACCTACCTAGCTATTTCCTATCCCATATCAATTCCCTTATCTTCTTTCACCTTGATATGCTCTGATGCTGGTCACTGTTAATATTCCCACAGAGTTAAAGTGCTCCTCCAAACAACCCTACATGTTTGCCTTGATAAAGGCTTCATGAGGGTAGCCCTTGTCTTTAAAGTGCATGACTGTGCTGTGATTAAGGCCATGGTTAGATACGCTTTGTATCTAATAATTCGTTTTATATGGTTACCTATATTCAGCCTATAGCAGTGTAGTCTATGCAGTTTTATATTTATACCCCCGTCATTTCCTGAAGAAGCGGCTTGCGTCGTGAAACGTGTTGAACAAATAGTTTCTCTGGATCTTGTCTGGCACAGCATATGATAAATACAATTTATTCAAGAGATCTGTAAGATTTATGGGTACCTTTCCAAGATTAAAGCAGGATATGTGCCTGATAAGAACACAGTAAATACGGAGAAAGTGGGGGTCTTCATTTATTTTATATTGTTTTTAACAATCTTTACATCCTGGATTTTGTTCAGTACATGTAAATAAAGTGTTATTGTTTTTAAGAAACATGTATCTAGTCTGAGGTACCTAAACAAACAATCCACAACTTTCTACTTCTTCTAATTGTGTATCTTAATGCACTGATATACATTGGTAGGTCATCTGTGGTTCAAGTGATGATCTTTACCCTATGAGATACATTTTGCATTGCTTAGCAGAGCACTATTGTTGCTCTGAATTAGGGAAAGCATCGGGAATGTCTGTTGTGCACATAAACATGTAAGTTTGAGCAACACAACAAGTTTGTCATTTAAAGGGTTGAAAGTGAGGAAGACAACTCTCCAACAGGGACACAACAGCCTTTAAGAACATTTGTGAGTAGCATGAGTGAAGGTCAGGACCTCCTCTACTTTATACTGTTTTCTGTTCAACTTAATTATTATGTTGTTTGCTGTGCTAGAGGGTCTTAATGTCTGAGCAGTCCCTCAATATTGCAGAGGAAGATTTTCCAACCTGTTAGAAAATGCCACTGGAAGCAGTTCATATTCATCCAGTGTTATAAGGAGAGGAGAAAAGAATCAGATGAACATTGTGCGTACAACTGGCGGCATCTGGCAAGCATCACAGCACATCCCACATTGTCAGGTGTTCAACAACACACATGGAGAAATTGCTTGTTTTTTCTGCTTCATTGTATTCTTTTTCTAATGTTGTTACTGTATTTACTTCTAAAATGTAATAAAACCTTTCAAAAAAAAAAAAAAAACACCTTTAGATGTTGATTGGCAGCAATAGAGTGGTAGAGGTTTCTGGTACTCATTTATTGAGCAGCGCATTAATGTGACTGTTTTTTTTTCTTTTTAGTTTCTAGCAAGTATGCAGTACAGGCACCTGGAGGTGTACTTACCTGCAGCACCATTTATTGCCTTCCCTATCCCTGACTGCAGGAGTAAGAAAACCACAGACACTTTCTATTGTAATGGAGCGTGCCCCATCCAACCCTCCACACAGTTGTCAGTGAAGCAGACATTTTTTTAGGTTTCTTAAACAGTGGTTGTACAGCGGGGCTTTGTACTATATTATGGAAACACTATGCTGGAAACAAAAAAGTGACATTATATGCATTATATAAAGACCTACTAATAAAACACTTATAACTATGTATGTGAAACATCTTTATAGACAGATATTTGATTTTCCTTAACCTCATCCACAATTCCACCAAATGTTAAATATCTTCTATTCTGATCATGACCTCAAACCATTACATATTTATTTGTGAATGTTACAAAAGGAAACATGCAGATAAATGTGTCTTGCTGACTTCATTCTGATTCATTATGAAAATGCTAGTTCCCTGACTGCCTCTGGCTTGCATACTTTTTGCATCAGTGATATGGAACTAGTACACTACATATTAGAATTCATGAGCTGCTTACTTTTTCTGGTCATTGAATTAGACAGTTATATAGTTACAGAGCTGCATAGTTAGTCAGGTTGAGAAAAAAATAAGTCCATCAAACTCAACCTATAGGAAAAAAAAATAGAAAAACCTCCATAAACAGAATCCAATGCTCACAGATCCTTCCAACAACAAATCCTTCCTGGTGCTCTAAGGCAATTCGATATTCCCTGAATCAACAATATCTGGTGGTTTTTTTTACTAATAAAATGTTAATATTGATTAATATTTTGCTCATTTAGGAATGCATGCATAGCTCTTACTGTGAAGAAGCCTTTTTGTATGCTAAGGTTAAACCTCTTTTACTCTGTACTCTTGATGCAAAAAGTGCCCCTTTGTTTTTTGCAATGAGACAGTGTTGAAGTTGTTGAATCAACATGACAGTCAAGTAATAAGCATTTTCAAACAGAGGTCAGTATTTCTTTCACACCACAGGCTTGTTTCTATGAAAATTATGTAAATAGGTATAGTAGTCTTTAAATATAAAGGGACATTGTCACGAGATATTAATATACGCTTTTACTCCTTAAAGGGTAACTCCACTTTAAAAATATTTAAAAAATGAAAAAATCTTTAAAAAATCAATATCGCATATATAATTATGGCACAAGCAATTTTGTAAATTAATATAATTCAAAGTTACCTTTCCGTTTAAAACTGTACGGAACACCCGCAGGAATATCACTTACAATTTTTGGCAACCCTTGCAATAGGAATTTCATTCTTGGTGAGATACCCCCAAAGGGTTAATTAATACGAAAGAAATGCAAACACTGCACCTTTCCTTATTACAACACTGGAAGCCCATCGGCTGATTATAATGAACCCAGATCCTGCCATTTAGGAATCGGTTTAGAAAGGACAATCTGCAACACACTGCTTTTTCTTCAGAACAGGTAGGAAACAAAGTTGGTTAAAATCCCTATTATGTACACAGACCACCCATAGAGGATTGATTCTTTTCTCAACAAAAGTGTAATTACTCTTTAATTCTTCTTTGAGAATCCTAGTTCCCTGGCTGTTATTCTGATACTATAACTTTAATGCTGTCTGCGGAGCTGACTCCAAACAAGTATAAGTTAAGAGATAAGTAGTTCTAACACTTTTCTGACACTTATTCCAGCTCTGTGACTGAAACATACCACAGTAAGACACAGTCAGGCATCTAGCATTTTCAGAAGATGGCTGTCAATGGCAGCCCCCTGCAATTCTATCAAGACAGAGCCACTTCAAAGGAATTCTACTCAATGATAAGTTTCATCTTTGTTCCTGAAACCTCTCTTTACACCAAAAAGGGAAGAGCAAGCATACATTTGGTTTACTTTACAGAGGTAAAACATTATACCCATACCTTAAATTCCTCCAGGACTTTATAAGTTTTCCCATGATATTCACAAAAGTTTTTCACTTCCTTACACTCCGGACAACATCCATTGTGTTCCACTTTAGTGCATTTGGGGTGGATTTTGGGACACTCTGGCTGATCACAAACAGGTCCATCCTCTGTACAAACACATGGACAGTTAGAGTGTCCTGGGAAAAATCTCTCCCCTAGTTTATAGACAAATCCGCTGTCGTCCACACAACCCTTGCCCCTGTAGTCATCAAATATTAAGTTGTCATTGCTGGATGCCTGTTCTCCTTCATCGGCAGGATAATCCTCCTGATTGATTGAAGCAGATGATGCTGAAGCCATGATTGCCAAGAGAATCATGGAGACTGCAGAAATATGAAGAGCCATCCCCCAATGTCAGGCTTCGTGTGTGCCACTCCACTAGGAACTGGATCCAGCTGCTGCCATGTGGGCTGAAAGCAAAGCAACATGACAACTGAATATGGCATAAAGAGATTAAAATGTTTATCTCAGGTATGTAGAACATGAATAATACTGGCTTCCAAGAATGCAAGCAGCTTAATTACACACCTGCAGCAACATAGATTGTGACATTTATGGACATCTTTAAACTCCAGAATGAAGTTACTGTGGTAAAACAAAACAAAAAGTAGAATGTTTTTGTGTTTTGTGGGCTACATTAACATTTGAAGACATATACTCTCTTTGTCTAGTAATACAGCAAAAGTTTGCAGAAGCTGGTCTTGGAAAATGTACAGTTATTATTCTAAATAAAGAATTACCTCCAAATAAAGCAGTACTACTACTATGTAACCATACTTTAAAGTATCTCTATGCTTTGCAGGTTCACTTTGATGCAGATCTCCACAGACACATATATTTAGCTCCCTCACCACTTCTGATTGGTTCAATGTTGTCCCATGGAGTGAGTCATATGCTCCTCCATAAGTGGAAGAATGATTTATCTCCTCCCGCCACTGAGTGGAGCAGTGGAGCACCTCCACCGGCCGTGCCTTACACTGGCTAAGATGGCTCTTTTGTCCTTTTTAACTTGGGCAACAGCATTTTTTTGGCAAAGGAAGTACAGTGTAGCCCACCAGCTCAGTGAGGACTGAAGAGCCATCCAAGCCGACATTGTGGTTGGAGAGTCACCGGTTGATCTGAGGCCTACTGGGTTATCTATATGGTATGGGAAGGAGGCATATTGCCCCAACTTTATTTAGAGTATAGTCATCTTTCAAATTTTTTCTTTATGTAGTCAGACTAATATGTTTATAATTTGTCTATAATTGTCTATAATTTCAACCACGTGTGACAAAAACTGTGACAATGACTAGCTGTACTTTAAGGATATCATATACTATTACTCATTATAAAGAAGAGGATTGTGAAGGTTATGGGCTAAAAAACCTGGAGAAACATTTACATCATATAAAAAACATGATAGCAATCTGTAAGAAACTTTTTAATTAGGTCCCTTTCACACAGGCTGATCAGGAGGGGATCTGTGCATGGATCCCCTCCTGATCAGAGCATTCGTGTCCGTACAGTTTTTTCCTCCACCTTGCGATGGAGGAAATAACTGAAACTGCTGGACCCCATGTCAGTCTATGGGGAATTGGATGTAAACGGACATGTAATAAGTAAAAACCGACACTCGTAAGGGGATCTGTCCATCCAATACTTTATTTGCAAAAAGGCATAAAAGCAGCAAACAAACAAATGCTTACATGTTTCAGCCCCCAAACTGGGCCTTAGTCATAGCCAGATAATCATTTGTTTGTTTGCTGCTTTCATGCCTTTTTGCAAATAAAGTATTGAGTGCCGGTTTTTACCTATTGCTTAGTGAAGGCTTTGGCGGAAGCTTTACCAGGCACTGAGGTTCCAGCAGCGGGATTGGAGACAAGAGGGTTGCTCCATGTTTCTTAATTTTAAACTGACATGTGTGCATTTACATCAGATTACCCCCAATCTGGCACAATCAGGTCCAGCGAAACAGATCCCTGATCCGTTTGTTTTGCTGGACCTGGCCGGAGGCAGGGGTTATCACATGTAAACGGACGCCCGTCCAATTACACATGGCTGCCCATAGATTTACATTGACCATGCGATTGGGTCCGCTTGATAAACTGACAGGCAGACCCGATTGGACCACCTGTGTGAAAGGGGTTTAACAGTAAATAAAGTGTCCATATGTGGAACTATGAAAATTATTCCTCTGTAAATGTACTGTATGTGGCTGCATTAGATGTTTTTTTAGGCTTTTTTAGGCAGCATTTATCCCAAAAGTTTTAAAAAGCTGTCGCTCTAACTGCTTAAAAAGTGTTAAGTGGAGTTTGACTTTAATTTGTTAGTCATCTCCATCTTAATCTGCATCTAACACTAGCCGCTTCACAGGCTGATAGTTCTGCTGTTGAAGGGTGGCTCTGTTGCTCCTCCATAAACTGGAGCCACCCTAGGTGCCCATACACTTTACAACCATCGCAAGACCTCAGCCTTGCGTTGGTTGTAAAGTAATTTAAAAAAATGTACGATCTGCCCATCTTGGACAGACAAATCGTACTTGCGATCATGGCAAGCCCGGCCCGGGTGAGGGGCGGGCTTCCGATGACCGCAATGCTGAACGGGCAGCGTGCGCGTGCGCACACCGGCCCATTCGGCATTCGTCTCCAGAGCATCATTCAAACCACATGAAAATCGTAGGATTTTCGGCTGGTTTTCTAACATGCTCCTTAGACAAAAGAAGTGCGACCGTACAGTAGAAACGGTCGCACGCCTTCATTCACAATGCATGATTCTCGTACGATCACGGGATTTCCCGCGATTCTCATACGAGAATCGTGCAGTGTATGGGCACCTTAAGACAGGAAGTGTGTTACTGGCAAGATCACCAAGTGAAAATAAAGGATAAAAAGCCATAAAAAAAGTAAATGAATGCAGCCACCACATTTAAGGATTAATAAGCTGTAAATATATTACAGTTTTGTTTTTCGGTTTAGATTCACTTTAGTTTAACTGAGAAGGTATAGAAGATGATGAACAAATTGTTGACAATGGAGAGATGAGAAATACCCATTGCTCCAAGGCTGTATTTATCACAAAGTACCGTACTTATCGGTCCATGCAGAAGGGTAAGGTGTAGCAGCACGTAGTACAAGGTTTACAATGTTTCAGGGTTTTTTTTTTTGTCTTTCAGGTTTTCCTGGTCAGAACACTGCTTGACCAGTATAGGTGAATACAGGTGATAAACAGAATGGGGATTGGATTTCACTTTAATGACAATCTGAAATATGTTCCTATTTATTGTTTTACTTTTAAACGTGCATAAAACAATGTTTGTTCAATAAACCTACATGCTGTGCTTCTTTTATTTAGATGTCAATGAAATTCACTAAGTGGCTTATCCTGTGATAATTATTTTTCTAACCTTTCATGTACCACATGAGGGAACCCCAAAGACTGCTATAAGCTAACAGAGCAACATGTAGAAAAGTGAAACACGTGATTTGAAACTACCTTGGATCCTTCAGGTCTGGTACTGGTGCAGCTAAAAAACAAAAAAAAACAAATGCACATAATCTGATAGTATGTAAATTTACTGGCAATTTTATCCTGAGTAGGGTTCACCTTTAGTATGCATAACATGTTTAACTGAATAACTTTGAATATAAAACATGTCTTTTGTTGGTAACCAAAGATAAAATATTGCAAACATTAAAAGCAAGGGAGAAAGATTATTCTGTTCTGTTGCTACATTCTAGGTATCATTGTAAAATGGAAGATTGACAGGTGTAATTCCCAGGAGCTGCTACAGAAGCGTTTTATTGGGCTCATCTCTATAATGAACATGTGGCATTTCATTGTCTGCCAATGTATAAATCATATAGGACAGGATTTGTCAAACCTGCTAAACAATGATGATAAAATGCCCTAAACCTATACAAAGTTTATTATTGTGTAGCTTTTATTTGTCCATAAACCTTGCAGTGACATTGTCATATTGTACTTCATCATTAAATGTATCTCTTTGTCAGTTTTAACCTCCATCTCTTTACTGAACACTGAAGCATGTGCATATTATTCAACACATTAAATTCACTGCAGTTATACATGGCTAACTCATTTAATCACCCCTTATTAATAATGAATATGATGAATTATTGAATAAATTGTAAGTCCTTTTCAATGACTTAAGAGAATAGGAGGGCGATCTATACAGATTCATTCAGCTTGTGAAGACATTTAAATAAATGTGTTTTTTTATTGTAAGTGGAAGACAAGCCATTTACAGTAATACCAGTCACCCTGACACTTAGAAAGCTCCCAGTATTGACTTTCTTGTAAACTCTCTTGATTAAAGTCCTCCTGAAAGACACACTGGAGGAAAGAGAGAAAGGGTTAATGCGGGACTAATTAAATCCATTCATGTGATAGGTCCTAAGTGTAAATATTCTGTTTTATACAGTCCCAATGAATCCTCTTTCAAATTCCTCTATCTGAAGGTCTTCATTCAAAGCAGAAATTCTAAATGTCTTCACAAATATTGTACCAGTTGTGGTCAACTAGCCCGATACAGAGTCTCAAGAGTGGTCTGTGATGAGATCACATACATACCATAAGTCACCATTTTCACCAATTCAGTTTGTGTTTCATGTCTCAGTGTTTCGGCATGTTCCTGAGGAACTAGTGGACTTTCCATATACAGATTTTCTGCTGTTGTCATTGGCAGGCTCAATCTCCAATTCTGAAGTAGCAGATGTGAGAGTAATATTGGGGGCATAGAGAAGAGAAGAAATCACTGGAACTCCAAAGTCCTAACCGTCAAATCCTTTTTATTGGCATAACAGGATAGCATGCAATCACATTGTTTGCCTTAAGAAGGAACTGAATTGTGTTCTGAAATGTTGCTACACATTGTGAGACCTATCCTGTCATGCCAATAAAAAGAATTTCACGTTTAGGACTTTGAAGTACCAGGGATTTATTCTCTTCTCTATGGACTGATGTGTGACACCATCCACATACACTGTTCCACCGCCCAAGATTGTTGGGAATATAATTCCGGTTAGGAGTGCGAGGGGATAACACATAATATTGAGGGCAGGCACAAGGGAGTCAGGATTGGGTGATGGACAGATGACCATTCTGTGGCATCTATCAGCATTTTTCCAGCTCACCTGGTAAAGTAATGACTGTATGGAAGCATGGTCATTCTGATGGTTATCAATGCATTACACCATCATGAGTTCATTCTAGCAACGTTTTACGAGAAACCATAGGCCGTGTAAGTCACTTTCAGGACATTTTGTTAAAGAAAGAATAGTGTTTTTGCTGGAATATTTCAGTTGATAGTTCATTTTGATAAAAACAGCATAGGGAGTATCTGCTATGCATGTAATCATGTGAAAACTGATAGATAATTTTTTGTAAATATGGGGCAGAAGTGCTCACCAGTACAATGTTTTCCTAATGGCTGTCACTAATGTTTATGAATAACTGAGGTCAGAGTTTTTTTTGTAGCATCTGATGATTTTGTAAATTGCTCTTTCACACAGCAGTGTTTGCCAAGGTCTATGATAATTTCATAATTTGATTTTTGTGACAGGTTTCATGTTCTATGTAAAATAAACATGATGACTGCTATAAGCCAACATAGCACAGTGTCTTTCTCTACCATACAGGAAGGTATGCTGACATAGTAACCTTCACCTCGACTCCACAGTAGAGAGGACTTAGTGCTTAGGGGGACAGAAATCAAAGACCTATGTATAACATGCCCCATTTGTTTTAATCAATTGAATAGGCCTCATTTGCCTTATAAAAGCGTGGTGCTGTTTAGAAGAAAACAGACATAGTTCAGACCACTTTTTACCATCTCTATTTGCTAGAAATTACGCAACACGTATGGAAGCTTGGTAGTGAGCATTTAGTACTGGACACTGTAGCTTGCTTCCCACTACAATAATGAATGTGTGTGTTCATGAGAGATTTGTATGACTTTTTAGGCAATGCCTCCATGTTTGTTATTGTACTTGTGATCCAGGGGGCACCTTAGGAACAGAGAGAACTAGCTGAGGATTAACAATTATGTTTTCAGGTACCAAAAGATTGTTGCACTTTCTTAGTTTAGGGCCTTTGCATATCGGACAGGTTTACACGAAATTAACATATTATGTCTAATGAACGTGCTTGGTCAACACAAGCTTCTAATTTCCTGTTGTATTTTGGAGTTTCAATATTTCAATGCAAAAAGAGAGCCTACTTCTTTCTACGTTTCATGTTTCCCTCACTCATCACACATTATATGATTAGCATAACAGGAACTCCATTGACAATGGTACTGTCAAAGCCACACTAAGATGAGGCCAGGCTCTTTATATCAGAATAACATTAGCACATTTTTGATTTTTTTTTTTTTCAACAAACTGTATGCAATTTACAAGGCTGCATGGGCATTATAGATTATAAAATGTTTAGATAGTTAGTGCTGTGCAAAATTATCAAGTGAACCAATGTGTGTTTAATAGATTCTCCTGTTGCTGTTCAGCAGTCAGTTTCAGTTGTTAAAAGCACATTAATCATTTTAATTGCTAATACTGTAAATGTATATACTAGAAATGATCCAAGGAATGAAATCTGTAAATGTGATTTGTCAGAAAATATATTCTTTACACTAAATAGAATTACCCAGAAGCACAAAATAAAGGTTAAGTCTGAAACCCGGCACTTTAGGTATAATTTAGCTAGGTACAAGGCCGTTGCTAAACTATTTTGCACCCTAGGCAAGACCAGCAACTCACCAGCCCATCTCCCATCCTCCCACATGGCATCCCTCAATCCCCCCCTCCCACGCGGCCCCATTCTCCTGCTGGCTAGCTTCTACAGGCAACAGGTGGTAAGTAGATGGGAGCAATAGCAAGACTGCTATTGGCTATTTTAATTTGAAATAGCCAGTAGCAGATTGGCTATTGAAACCCCACCCACTGAGCAGAGGAGCAGACCTGAGAGAGAAAGTCTCTCCGTTCCACTCCTCTGCTCAGTGCAATTTGAAATAGATGGGGGGGGCACCATGAGGGGTTAGTGGTCCAGGCTACACCCTTGGCAGAGGTGTACCCTAGGCAGCTGCCTAGTTTGCCTAGTGGCAGCACCGGCCCTGGCTAGGTGAGCTGTATAGGGCAGCATTTCTCAGCTCCAGTCTAGAAAAACCCATAAGATGTACATTAAGATTTCCCCTATTGGGAATTTTTGTGATAATTATGGATTGTGTAACACAGACTGAATCATTAGATCAACATCACAGAAATCTCGTAAACCATGACCTATATACGACTTAGTAAAGCCTGCAATTGATATAGTGTTGTAAGTCGATCATCTGACATTCACCAATAATGGCAAAGCCAATATTTTTTGTTTAAGGGTTTACCAATACGTTTTTGGCCGGGGCTTAAGGCACCAACATTCTGTATCTATTAGGTTTAGATACTGTATGTTGGGTTGACTTTGAGCAACAAGTCATGTTTTTAAGGGGATTTATTAGGTGTTCTTCTGAAATCCACAGAAGATGGATCAATAGGAGTTAATATTACTAAACTGATTGCAAATATTTGTATAAACAATGAAGGCATTATGCAATTAAAGTGAATTGGTCATAAACAGTGCTATAAGAGCAACACTTAAAGTGACACTAAACTCAGGAGTTCAATCTTAAAAATGCATTCAAGTAACTTAACTATTAATAAAAATGTATCTTATTTGTGTATCACTCAGCTGTAGATCCTCAAATCATTTCTGAATTGGTGCTGACACTGTCCTTCCTTCTGGCAGATGGCTACTTTTGTTCCCCCGTGGTCCCTGTGTGTGTTGTAAAGTAGCCACCGCTCCAAGCTTGCTCCCATGATGGACTACAATCTCACTTTTCGTTTACTAATTTGTATTGAGATTGTCAACAACAATTAATCAGAGAGGATTTGAGGTTCTACAGCTGATTGATACACACATACGATACATTTTATTAATAGTT
Organism: Nanorana parkeri; assembly: GCF_000935625.1. Lineage (NCBI taxonomy): Eukaryota > Metazoa > Chordata > Amphibia > Anura > Dicroglossidae > Nanorana > Nanorana parkeri. Next base: position 135,956 of record NW_017307121.1, read on the forward strand.
AGGGTACTTGAATCCATTTTTAAGATTTAACTACTGAGTTTAATGTCACTTTAATACAAAAGATTTCTAATTTCTAAGTATTTGGTGCATTACCACGCAATTAAACTACAAAGACTTCTAGTTTTCAAAGTAAACATACTGTTTGTCTTTCTAATTGATTAGAGGAAAAAAGAAAGGAAACTTGCAAAGGTGATCATTTAGTACCGTATATACTCGAGTATAAGCCGTCCCGAATATAAGCCGAGGTACCCAATTTTACAAAAAAAAACTGGGAAAAAGTACTGACCCGAATATAAGCCGAGGGTGGGAAATGAATGTTTAAAAACCCAATGAAAAGGATATTTAAAATATTAATACATATAGAGCGACAAGCAAAGGCAAAAGGAAAAAGGATGAATCGCCATGAAACTTCAAAGTGACTCAACTAAGGGTTCTTAAAAAGAGAGTGCCAAATATGTGAAAGTGTTATTGTAAAATGCAGAAGCCAGTCACAATTCACCTTTTAATAATCTGACTCCAGTAAGAAAAATTCTGACAATAGAGCTTATACTGTAATAATGTAATTTGCATTTGAATGTTAACAACTACATTCAGATCCAGGCACAAAGTCATGCTTCTACATCAATTACTTCATCCTTGTATATTAGGTAGATACATTATTGTATCTACCTAATATAATAGACAAGTTGTTGTGGGTTTTTTGGTGCTAACTTCTTGGCCTACTGTATGTCGGCACCAATTTTTTGCCCATTGATATATTGAGCTATTAGTATGTTTTGGTGTAGAAGTAATATCAAGTAAAGTTTGATGGTAATGCTCGGTGATTAGCAATTAGGTTTGGGTTGAAGGTGGTGTTTAGGGACTACATTAAGGCTTACAGGAAGTGTTGGGGATTAGAAGTAGCGTTAGGAGTTGTGTCGACAGAAGGTGGGGTTAGAGTTCAGGTTGAGGTTTAGGCATTAGGTTAAGGGTTACATGAGGACTAAGGTTTAGACATAGGGTTAGGAGTTGATCTGACAAAACCTGTACTTGAAGGGTTGGTTTAGGTATAAGGTTTTGGAAGATTTCTTTGTTTTCACCTTTCAGGTATAGCTATATAGCTACACTACTGCTAGCCTGGATTATTGCATATTCCATAAGCACTAATTCCAATGACACCTCAGTGATAAAACTGTACTTCTACTTTTCTAACACTGCTGCACCAAAAGCAACTGCATCAGTTTTCAGTAGCTTGAAATCTGTATAGCAGGTAAAGGCATGGTGGCATGATTGTGATTTTATGACCTGTATGACCAGATTTCCCAACATTTGCTCATACAGGTCACTTGGTAATATAGAAACAATACTTAAAAAAATAATAATAATGAAAAACTATCATGGCACATAAAACATATTGTAGCTAAGCAGTTTGATTGTGTCTTATAATACACAAATTATCACAATAATAATGAGTTATTATTTTACCATTTACAGTGACCTACAGCATATCTGTCCTATATATGCAGCAAAGCATCCCATCAAACACTTGTATGTGCAGCATGCCTAGTTGCACTGGCAGTAACTTCCAGCATCACATGGAAGAGGAGAATGTTTCAGCCCCAGAGCACACAAAAACGTCCACTCATGAAGCTGCAGATATCAAATCTTCAGCCTGAATGTTGTGCTAATGAATCTGCCCTATCAGGAACAGACACACTGTGAACTTGCCCTCCTCTCTTCTCTTTCATCTTGAGTTTGATGTCTCCCAGCCTGTGCACACCAGGCAGTTGGGGAGACTGCCCAAGGCTTAGTGAGCTTTACTGATAGTTCATACTGCCCCAATACTTCTGCCTATACGGATATTTCATTTGCAGCACAGATGTGTCAGGTAGGAATTCCAAGTGATTGCCAGTTATTCTACTGGAATCATCAGCACTGCTCGAATGGCCAGTGTCGAATAGGTTGCAGCAATTTCTGGCAACAACATGGTTAATATAATACCAGAACAACATTGTATAGATTAATTATGAGCGCCACTCATCTACAATATAGATCACAACAGCTCAACCATACCAGATTAACTATTCTGTCTCTGACTTGATAATGGCTCCCTTAAATGCTGTTTTGGATGCCGCTCCCTACAGCCAATTAATCAAGGCTGCCTACACTAGGCAATCATTTGGTTTTAGGAAAGTGATATTTTTGCAATGACAGTGTTATTTTCCAAAACAGCATGTTAGCTAGCAGCTGGAGTGTCTGGCTTTTATAATATAAATATCATTGCAGTGCAGTGGTTAACCTGTTCTATGCTAAATGGCAAGCACCACGAAATGAGCACATTCGAAAAAAGAAGCGACACTCATATGTATGATGCATCAAAGTATTTAATAAAGGTGTAGGGGTATGTATACACAGATCTCTTGATTGATAGGGAATGAAGCAGTAAGCTTCATACAAGGACCGGTATACTTATTAGCAGGATTAAGGAAGGTGTCCAAATGACTTGATGGTTACTGAAAAAAATAGGAGAGAGGTGAGCAGACAGCAATGCATAAAATAGCTGTGAGCCCCCATCAGCTGGACTCAATGCGTGCTAAGCATGGCCATCACAGCAGTCTAATTGTGTATCCTTTTTCTATGGCCTTTGATTTTAATCAGTCAGTTCCCCACCCTCATTTATATCTTGCTACATTTTAAAAATATTAAGGAAGCTAAAGCTGGAGATAATTATTTTACTAGCCACAAATTACAATAATGTTACATGTAGCCTATGTTTGTCCTTAAAAGCGTGATACTTTACTACCTTGCTTACATAAGGGTGCAGGTCAGTGCCTGGATAATCTTATTGATCTACTCCGGTTCCTGTACTTTAGGCAGTAAGGTTCAGTCCTAATATGAAGGCTTGTTTTCATCTGAGTGTACAAACCATTTGACTAATCAAGAGCTTTGACCAGGGGTTATTCTGGGCTTAGAGGCACCTATGTGTAGTGGTGTAAAGTCAATGTTAAAAACTATTAACTGTCCCCATGGACTTCCATGGGAGCTAGTGATCTAATTAACAAACCTGAACGATTAGTAAGTAAATCTACTTTCAGGTCTTTGTAGATATTCTATGGATTTCCTATGCATCAACTTATGGAAAAGAATACTGAATTCTCAACTGTGAGCTGACCCTGTTCAGGTATATATTTAATATATAGTTTGAGCATGGGCTGCAGCAGTTATGTCTTCACAAGTGCAGTAATCATAAAGTTCGACTTTTAACCCTTAGACACCACTGTATGTGGCATACTGCGCTACTCCATATAGCACTGACCAGAAGATTCTCAAAATCAGCCTAGAAATGCCAACCTGCCTTAAAAGAGCCCTTCAGAAGGGACATTTAAAGCTGCAGCATAGGTGACTGGTTTGCTTTAAGCACACAGCTGAGAAATGAGATTGCTTGATTTAACACCACTGCATCAAAGAGCCATGCATCCTTGAAAATGGCACAAATGGTATATGGTCAGAATGGTGAAGGGCACATTGCTCTAAGAAAGAGGCAAGATCAATCAGTTTTCAGACTTTGCCTTCAGAGGCCCTCAAGCTGTGGAGGGACTACAAGCCCCAGAACACACTGTTACACAGAGCATGCCTTGGCTTTCAGTGGCTTGCCTACTGGAGCGAGCAGTTCTGCCAGTGCCTGGATAATGCAGCACCGTGTTTGATATTAAGGCTACGTGTTAAACAGTCTAGAGAATTCATGCAGCACCCGGACACAGCATAGCCTGTTGTCATTGAACAAAGTCAGGTGGACCTTTCTATAATGACCTATGCGCTGGGTGCTCATAAAGTTGAATCCCCCTTTAATTCCACTTCAAACGTATTTTACAATTTCTATTATAAAAGGAAAAGTTGACACCTAAAGGGAGAAACACGGATCAGGACCTGTGGTCCTCGTCTGCATATTTAGCAGGGATGACTTTCTAGGCGATGATAACTAACCATGGACATAAATAATGAATACACAGGTTGTGTCGATTTTGCAGACTCACGCTTGGAGTTTTGTCTTACCAATGAAGGGGGTTAATCCTCCGAGGATTAGCTGGGAAACTTTTAAGCCCCAAAAATAAAGGTTGATTGTGCGGTTAGCCCATCCTTGGAGCCGAAAGAGCCATTGTTTAGGAAGAGGAGATCACCCAGTCCCTCCAGATCCCCTGCCATGGCACACGGCACCGACCTCTCTGTAGTAAGAATCGGCAGTCTGCAGGAATCCCAGCTGAAACTGAGCTAGCTTCACTGACACACTATGACAACCCAAGAGCAAAGACGCAGGCGATAGATCCACACGTGAGCAGAGGACTCATGGTATCCTTAGTAAGTCCCGGGTGCCGGTCACTCACAGCCGGAGAGCTTCGATAGCCGATACGGTGCGTTATGACTTCAGCGGCACTGACAGCAACAGCGTGGAACTGGGCTCGTCCCCGGACTGCAACCCCTTCAGCTCCATGGCACGATGTTGCTTCCACAGCCGCCTACAGACAAATCGGTAGACCATGCAGAAAGACAGGTGGAAGCGAAGAGGCATAACTTTCCCCTTTCATTCCACATAGAGAGGCGACTGGTGGATCCCGATGGCTGAGCTTCGCGGATTTGTTTCAGCACAGGGCGAGACAGCTTGGTAATGGTGTTCAGCACCTCGGACAGCTCCCGGGACGGAGCGCTGCACGCCGATAGGCTCTGCCGGGGCTGTAGTGCTGGAAGCGGCGCATAGCTGTGTTCAGCACCATGGACAGCGGCGCAGACTGATCGCCCAGCGCTGCCGCTCAGCTGCTCTCCGCACTACACACACAGCAGCATAGCAACGTCCAGCACTCCCCCCAGTGACACACAACACAAGAGAGAGCTATCCAAGTCATACACAGCTGCACACTGGATAACAGCAGCCCTGCAGCACTCACATAGTACCGGGAAAACACAATAGAATGGAGAATAAAGAGTACAACACACTCCCCAAGGAGAAACGCTGGGGACACTTCTCACCAGCCCCCTTTAACCCATTCAGGCAACGGTGCCAGGCATATATGTTGGATAGGCAGCCTATACCTTTTATTCCATCTGGCTGCTTTGGAAATATACTGTGGTATTTCTGAAGAGCAATGCAGGTATACATGCTTGGCTAAATGAATAACTTAGAAAGTCAATGTACACGACTATTCTGAGGATATCCTTAAAATCAGTGGACCAATGCACACAGTTATAGGATATCTTTGACCCCAGTAGACACATGCACACAAATACTCAGAGGATATTCTCGACCTCGGTGGAACAATGTCCACGATTACTCAGAGGCTATCCTTGACCCCAGTGGACCAATGCACACAATCACTCAGAGGATAGCTTTGATGTAAGGGGACCAATGTAAAAAATTAATAAGAGGCTATCTTTGACTTTAGTGGACTAGCTACTAATGATCTATAGGGATTCTTCTACTTTAGATGGCCAGGATCTTACTTAGAGTATATCTTTGACCCCATTGTACCAATGCACATGATTACTAAGAGGCTATCTTTGACCTCTGTGGACAGATGTACATGATTATTCAGAGGATGTCTTTGACCCCATTGTACCAATGCACATGATTACTAAGAGGCTATCTTTGACCTCTGTGGACAGATGTACATGATTATTCAGAGGATGTCTTTGACCCCAGTGGACCAATGCACATGATGACTCAAAGGATATCGTTGACCTAAGTGGGCCAATGCACCCGATTACTCAGGGGATATCTTTGACCTCAGAGGACCAATGCACATGGTTACTCAGAGGCTATCTTTGATTTCAGTTAACTAGCTACTACAGGGAATCTTCCACTTTAGATGTCCAGGAACTATCTTTATGTACAGTGCTTAAATATATAAACCCACACTGCTGAGCAGACCTCATTGTTTGAGGAAGTCTAGTGCCTCATGGACAAACAACATCAACTGTTGCTGGAAGATCTGAAAACAGGAACTAATGGCAGCTCACCTTTCTATCTGTAGGAAATGTGGTTGTGTATAAAGATTTGCGTGTATAAACAGCTTGAAAAGTACATGCAGAACAGGTATCTAGCTTGTTCCAAGAAAGCACACATCAGTTAATACACACTGCAATTCACATTACCAAAAAGCTTTATTGAACTATTAAAAGATGAATCACGTTTGGCTTGCAGCATATGATTACCAGCAGTAATGCTTTCATTATTTAAGATTACATCGAGATGTACTTTGCTTCAAGACCAAAATCTGACGGTGCCATCAGAGCCTCCCGAAATCAGATAATCCCCTTTATGATCAAAGATCACACACTGAGCATCATCTTCGTGACCTTCTAGGCTGGTCAGTTGTCCAGATGTCAATGCCAGTATCTTGACGGTTCCATCATTGCTAGCCAGGGACACCAGTTGACCTGCAGAGGAGAACACATCAGAGGGGTGAGATTCACACTGAGGACAATGCTGGGAATAATGATTAGACTGCAAGTGATGTGTGCTGAATTAATGTTTTTATTGGAAATAACTTCAATCCAAGCGTGATAAATCAATATAAATGAGGCAGGCTGTCCATGCCAGCAAGTAAACTCATAAATCCCCACCGTGGACATCCTGTGCTTATTTATTAGAATAAACCCTTCATCTACTGTATGGCAGACCCTTTCATTCTGCTTTTTATCCATATATGTATTATGAAGAGAACGCAGCAGTAGTCTTGAGCTTTGGTTGACTCATTTCATTTATTTCCATTTTTAGTGTGCAGTGGACGTGTGATGTGCATTTTAACAAGTAAATGTTACACAAAACAACTAAATACCAGTAAAAAATGGATTAGTTGCTCTGTGGAGTAAAATGCAGTATTTTAAAGCCAAAGTCCAGGCAACATTTTTATTTTATTTCTATTATGGATAGACTTAGACAATGTTAAAGTTTATGTAAAGCTAAAACATCTTTTTTGTTGTGGATATAATGTGAAAGGGTTACAATCTCTTTTGGGTTATTATTTGGTGACTGTTTTTCAATTAGGGATATTACCCCCACTTTTGAACTGGTGACCATTATCTCTGGCACAAAAAGTTATTGGGAATGCAAAATATTTGAGCTATTACAGTAACAGCAGATGAGGGGAAATCTTTCAAAGAGGAAACCTGTTCTGGTGGCAACTGCCTAAGTGGGGATAGCCCTGTTCTTTAGAGATTTCTTCCTGCTGAGTTTAAAGAACCACTGACGATGAGATGGGGGTTTAAAATGCCACTGAAACGCAATGTATGCTGGATTGTTTTGGGGGTTTAGAATGCCACTGACCACTAATGATGGGAGGTTGGGTCATATTAAAGTGCCACTGACCACCAATGGTGGGGTTGGGGGGTTTTAAACTGCAATTAATAAACATTGATTATGGGGTTGATTTTTTGGGGGGAGGAGGATGCAGGTTACTGAACACCAGTGATGGGCTTGGGGGTTTTAAGTGCCACTGACCACCAATGATGGGGGGTAAGGGGTTTTAAGCTGCCATTAATAAACAATCAGTCAGCAAAGCTCACACTCCATTCTGATTGGCAATATCTACATCTGATTCAACTGGGGGCATGTCAGACCACTGCTTCTCCACAGAGATTGCAAGTCAATCTCTACAGCATGCTGGCAGGAAAGAGGTTTTTCTACTCAGGCTGTAGCTACTTTCTAAATAAAACAAGTTATATGACTTTGAACATGTTTTAATGCACTGAAATATATTCAGTGGATTCAAACTTGAAGTTCTGTTAGGCTTTAACATTTCTGTTCATTGTGTAGTCCAATAGATATTAGGATTGACCACTGATAGGCGGCAGCTTAGCTCATTGTGATATATAATGAAACATCTGTCAACTGTAAAATCCCAAAAACAGCTACATTTTCAAATTCCCAATCATCAGCCTCACTCCTTGTACTATATTTCAGAGCAAATTCATGCTGTAAGGACAGAAACTTTTTAGCCCACTTAGATATGATAATGATGAACATTTTCATGATCAGGCAAATGCTTTCAAACACTATTTAAAAATACACACAAATGGTCATCATGCAGACCTGACAAATGGCTGGTTTATGGCCAAAATGACTCCAATTATACAGTATATGTTACTTTATATTGGTCATAGGTTGGGAAATTTTGAAAATAGTTTCAGTCAGGCTGCAGGCCTGGTGGATATGGTCTTGTTTCCCTCAGCAAATCCAGCCTTGTAGAGAGTTAATAAACAAGAATGTGTGGACACGTGAAAGGTATAGTTTGTTATTTGGGAACAAGCAAGAAAGACTCTCGGAGACTCTGGGTTAGTTCGCTCTAGGTGTGCTTTTTATGGCTTAATTATGGGCCTGTGTTCGGGAAATGTTTTGGTGTCTAGAGGATTACATAAGTGGGTTTGGCTTCTGTTAAGGGGGGTATGTCACACGTTAATCAGCGTCTTTGCATAAATGATCAGAATGGTATAAATATATCCTTGTAAAATAAACACTCTAGCACTTTTCTCTTCACTGCTTAAGTACCACATATATACTGTATGTTCAATAAACATGCATTACATTCTCACTGCAAAAGACACTGATCTGGGTTCTTCTACAAAAATAGGTAATGTGGAGATCTTTCACATTCACAAGTAACATTAGTCGTGTGTGAGACAGAGATTTGTTTTCAACCAAGCTGGAAAATTAGCAAGCCAAATGACACACTCTAAATTGGCTTTCGGGCCAGAATCAGCAATCAAACCTATCTTTTCTTTTTTAGCTGTACATTTTACAGAACTTAGTGACTAGGCATGGACCGAAGCAATTACCAAATTCCAGCAACTGATTCAACCTATTATCTACGGGGTGATTTAAAAGAGCTGTGTGATTAAGCTTTAACCACTTAGATCAAATGATACACATGAGATATACAATTCCACAGCAGAACAAGCTCGCAGATGGAAAGAACCCTTACAGTTAGTGTCTGTTACAAAATTAAGATCAAGCAAAGAAACACAAACATACAGGCTTGTAGTTTAGACAGAGACAATAGATCAAATAATCTGTCTTCCTCCATAAATGAACTGAAAGGCTGGATAGTATATCAAATACTAAATAAAAGAATGCAAGTGAAAGCTCAACATGTACACAGAATAAACTAATAATTGACTATTATCTACCAAACAGCCATTTAAATGATCTCCGTAAGGCTATTCTTATTCTTTCAAATACCGTATATACTCGAGTATAAGCCGAGATTTTCAGCCCATTTTTTTTGCTGAAAAGTGCCCCCCCTCGGCTTATACTCGAGTCAGCGTGGTCCAGTGGTCAGGTTTCTTCTTACTTACCTCGCCGAGCGTCGCGTCACTGCAGTCAGACAAGAGGAACTCCAGGTGGGGTTGTAATTTAGCAGGCAGGCACCTCTAAGTCAGCTAAATTAGGACCCCACCTGGAGCTCCTCCCACTGGACCAGCGCGCCACATGGACACAGTGAGTGAGGGGAGATTTGGGGGGATTTATTAAGCAATTATGTAATACGGTATATTTTTTATTGGGAAAAAACATGTTTACATTTCAAAGGAGATGAGTTGTAATAGAGTAGGAGAGCCAGCGTAAATTGTACAATATTAAGAAATACAGGTTGTGACGTAAATACATTATGGGCACTTAAATACATTATGGGCCTCGAAGAAGAATTATTGCTATAGATTGTCAAAGGCAATATCAGTTATAATGGTCAAGATGTCCTCACGAATCATCAGATCCAAGGAATTTTGATATGTTCCTCTCAACAGCCAGATAGAAATATATAAGAGAAGAGGAAGTCTCATATAGCTAATAGAAAAAAGAAAATATGTGTATCTACTACTCTTCCATTTCAGGAGGATGTAGGATTTGTACTGACAGATGTACAATGTTATGCCAAATATTGAAGATATGGTGAAAATCGAGCTTTCCGTAAAAAAAAAAACTTGAGAGACAATGTTATGCAGAAAAAGAGATATAGGAATGCAGAGGGAGGAAGAGAAAGGGAGGGGATACCAAGAAGGAAAGAAAAAGAAGAAAAAGAAGAAGAGCAGAAAAGAGATAAAGAAATAGAGAAACAGAAGAGTCCAGGCTGTGCGGGAAGGAGGAAGCCGGTAATATTTGGTGAGCTGTGATTAAATGAATCATCAAAGAGTAAAAAGCCTAAGATGTAGGTCTGAGGGTAAGTATTTTTATTTTTACACCCATGGTAACAATTTTTTTAAATGTATGCATGGTGTTAAATTTAGCTGTTCTTTTCTCTTGTGACATTATCTAGTGAACATGCCGTTAGGAATGCTAAGGGAAGAGGATTTCCAAGATTTGGCTATTTCCCTCTTTGCAGCTGTAATAATATGAAGGGAAAGTTTAAAGAAAGCAGAGGGGATAGACTATTATTATTCATATATATTTCATTTCTGACTGGCCCAGCGAAGTCTGAACTCTGCAGCAAATGTTGCAAGGATCAATTGTAGAGAGAGTAGCTACTCAAATGAAGCAAACAAAAATGAATATGAATGAGGACTGAGCATTGTTCCAAACTGTACATGTTCCAAACTGTAATATTTACAAAAAGTATTTTATGATCTGTATTGCAGACAAGGACAGCACACATCTACAAGCGAGTATAAAAGTTCTCTTACATGATGGCTTACCAATGCATATTCTGCACACGTTGGGTATTGTGTTCTATGTTTTAATACCTGCACAACTGTCAACAGGTTAAAGCATAAGCCTTATTTCTTAAGACGCAGGAAATAAATGACTCAAACGCAGGGTGTCACTTGTACAGACTTCTTCAGATTCCACTTTCAGGCTGGAATAGGGCAAGGAAATATTCCTAGAGTGTTAATTTGAATTTAGAACACACGATAAAGACCTGAAACAATGGCACACTGGCTGACCTACCCAATAGATTTGATATTTCACCCTATTTATTTCACCTTGACTGTGACTAGTGACCATTCATCATTTCAAAGACTGAGTCCAGGTGCAGAAGAGAGATCTGCAAGAAAATATCAACCTCAAGAATGATATCAGACTGAGATCAGCTTCAAGGGGTATAAGAACTTTGAAGTAGGGTCTGAAGTGGAGACTAAGTCAAATATATAGAATAGATTCTGGGCACATTTCATTAGATTGTCACTCTGGATGATCACCAGAGGACCCATCATCACTGCATTCTTCTGCAGTATCTAATCAGAGAACACACGATTCACAGCTGATGTACTGAAGTGCATATACCCACCCTCACCGAAAGCCCTCATCTAGTGAGTTCCTTGATTGCTGTAAAAGATCATATATTCTAGTTTATAGATTAGCATAATTTGCTGTTGTAATTAGTATTGTATTTTGTATTATTTCACTTTTGAATGCCTTTCATTAAATGTTTAGCAGAGATGTTCTACCCTTTTACCTTGGCAAGGTCTTGTCAAGCTCTGTATTGTTGGTAATGGCTGTAAGAACCTAGTTTTGTGTTCCAAATATTACAGACAGCAAAGTCTCTTATTGCAATTGTTATACTGTAGATAAGAGAGCTGATCATTTATGGCCAGTGTAATAGGGTGCATACTCAGGAGCAATTTTTTTGTTACAGTACAGACAATTCCACCTGTTTTGGAAAACACTGTGTTTGTGTGAACAATAGTTAGATTACAGTACTAAAACTAAAAGTTCAGTCGATCAGACAAGTTGCGTATTGTTATTTGTTGACCCCTTGGACTATAGCTATGAAAATATTTACTCAAAACAATTGTTTACTGCTCAAAACATTCAGAGAGTGTTCAAACACAGAGGAAATGCAAAGCGCATGGGTACTTTTGTATCAGAAGACTATACTAGAATAACCAGACAAGCAACCATTTCTTGTTCTCATCATTAGACAGTCACACTGCATGGTACAATTTGCTATCAGTAGCATGACCATGAATTCAATGGAAGTCAATAATAAATGAATGATTTCAGATGGTATAGAGTTTTATTTATTTGAACTCATCAGAAGACTTAATTTGTTAGCTATGTTTTACTTCCAGAAGGCATTTACAGGATGGTAGTAAATGAGACACAGAACAATACTTTGAGGCATTGACAGTGACACAAAGCATGCTGTTTTTAAAATCTTTCTCAAAAGCTTTGACTCACTGCCTAACTTCAGGTTTGGGCTGAAAGTAAACCTGCACCTGGCCCATTCAGGAGACGGTAACAGGTGCAATTAACACCTTCCTTCTGACGTACCCACCCAAGGTTATCTCTTTAATGAGGCTGCCTGAGGATGTTGCCTCTGGCGGCATCTCTTTGGGTCACTTGGGGGGGGGGGCAACAGGCAGAGCAACACGGCGAGATGTGCAAGGGCCATACACATTGCCCCTCCCAGCTATTAGCAACCTGGGATGCTCTAGCCGGTGTTCCGCCCATCTCCTGGCAAACAGTGATGTCACTGGTTGTCAGGATGTGAGTGGGACACTGGCCAGAGCATCCCAAGTTGCTAAGAGCCAGGTGGGTAGATGCAGAACCTGTAGAGGACAGCATCACTGTTGTGTCTGGCAGCACTATCTCCTCTACCCACCTCTCACTACTGTGAATGCATGCACCACCACCACGTCTCTGTGTAAGCCTAATATTTGTCTGGTTGGAGTTCATGGACGGCTAAGGATCAACCCCCGTGGCAATTGTCTGCCTAGGCACATTTTAAAGCAGCTGGGTACAAGGGGAGAGAATCATAATCTCCCTCACACTGTAGAGCACTGGGTATTTCGCTTAGCACCTGTGTGCACGTGAGGTGGGGAGAGGGCATGGCCATGGTACAGGTTAATTTTAAGGTACAAGTTGTAGATTAAAGAGTCATTCACTCAACCAGAGGTTATTATACTGTACATCTAAAGTTCAATTCTTGAAATGTCTGTAACTACCAGTCTAAATGGCCAACAGTCTCCACTGTATGGGTGTAAAACAACCCTCTTATCTGTACATTACAACTGACCATTTATTTCCATGAATGGATATCTGCAGACTTTCTGCCTCTGTATTAAGATTTCCTAGAGATGGGAAAAACAGACATTCAATCTGAAAATTATTTTGGAATGTACATTCAGTGCGTTGTCCTATATGTCCCCCTTTGAAGCTTTATCAGAACTGTGCTTTCAATTTCAGCTCTCAGCCAATTGTCCTTCAGGTCCATCAGACCATGGGGATGTCAGGATTGTTTGTTTCAGTTAGCTGGAAAAATACACTGCAGCGGAATGGAAAGAAACAAGAAAGCTACATAGTCCTAACCTTTTCATGGCTGTAAGCCTGTTCAGCTTAAGCTTGTACTAGGTACACTTTAGGGTTAAACTCTGGTATGTTGAAGTAAAGTAAATCATCAAGGATACATTTCAGCTATACTGCTTAGTACAATGTATTTTTCAGAAATGATTCTGATTTCAGCAGACATAATGGAAGATAAGCACTTTTACTTTTGTAAACACATTAGAGCGTACAGGTAATATATCAGTAAAATGACTCATGATATGCTGTTCTTGAAAAAAACACAGTATTTGGAAAATTGTTTAGCTGCCTTTACTGTCACCACTACTTCTACACAGAAAACTACAAAAGTAAAAGGTCCTGCCTTAAAAGTCCACTGATTCCTTTCATCTCATCCCTTAGCCCTTTACCAGAAGTGTATCTTCCCCACTGGATCCCCCAAACTATTGAGGACTATAGGAGTCTTGAAAAAAATATTGGCCCTTTTGAGGTCTCTCTCTTTTTTTTTCTTTTTAGCCAACATCAAAGGGATCATTTTCTTTTTTACATTTTAGGTTTGTAGATTTTTAAATACCTAATATGTTCTTGTTTACTACATACAATTAATATTTTATTATTTATTTTATTACAGGTATTTATATAGCGCCGACAATTTACGCAGCACTTTTACATAGCGTACATTCATACAATCTAAGGTCCCTATATCCCATGCATACATACAGGGCTGATTTAGACAGGAGCCAATTTACCTTCCAGCATGTCTTTGGAGAAAACCGGAGTACCCAGAGGAAACCCATGCAAGCACAGAGAGAACATGCAAACTCCTTGCAGATAGTGACCTGGATTCGAACAAAGGCAAGGTTAGTGCTTCTGCAAGGCAGAAGCACTAACCACTATGCCACTGTGCTGCCACACTGTCCACACAATACTGAATGTACTCATGACAATAGAAACACAGAACAAGGTTTGCTAAAGACGGCACACAGCAATATATGTTTGTTTTCAAACTGTCTCTCTCTGATTGAATAATATAGCCCCATATAAACAGAGCAGGCAGAATGTAGAAGGTTAGGAGGGCAAGTTATTCCTTTGACTCATTAAGTCGTATGTGTACAGTAAATGTTAGCTTGAATTATTGACTTCAAAGGGCTTATATTGTGTAGCAGAGCACCTAAATCTTGAGTGGATAACATGTGAGAATGAGTCTAGAGCGCCACCTGCTGGCTGGAAATGTAAATATGAAAAAAACTATTACACAAAATGTAATATTTAAGTAAATAATAATTTTAAAAAAATTGTTTAATCCCTGAACATAAATATGCAGCCATTCACATCAATTGTAATTGCTTCTCCAAATTTAGTAACTGGATGCTCCACCTTTGCAATGATTACAACAAAAGGCTACCTCTAACTACCCACAAATGGCCTGCAATTACTGTGGAAGAACACAGCCACAGTATTCTATGCGGAATTCCTTTTAGCTCAGCAACATTTTGACATTTCTAAGCACGAAAGGTTCTCCTAAATAGAGAATAAATGCCACACTCACATCAGACTACTTAGATGTTTTATTTCAAATCCATGGCTACATTCTCCATTTGGGATACTAATGATGGGACATAGACCGTACCTTAGGCTCTGGCATTGACACCAGCTTGTGGCATACAGTATACTGCATAAATAAGGGTCATTAAGTCTAGCCACAGAACATTAGTCAGTTTAATACCAGGGCTTTTCCCTAAGCCATTATATGACATTATAGTCACTTTAGTGTAGATTTCTTTATGGTATCACTATCTTGCTGCAAAACCCATATATACGTCACTATCAGTTTATGGACTTATGGTTAGCACTAGTCAGCTGCGTTGACTTTAATGGGTTACTTGTTCTTCGTCTCTTAGCCCACTGAAGTATATGCAGAGGCTTAGCGCTGGTCCTGTATTGAACACAGCCATTTTTAGGGTCTGTTGGCTGCCCTAAGTCTTAGGGAAGGCAGGGAAGGTGGAACCTGAAAAATGTATTATAATAACTGCATTTTCCCTTTAAGGAAACACTGCTGCTAAACCCAAAGTGCCCAAAAAGCTGTCACTGCACAAGAAGATACTCCCCTCCCCACTGCCTGTGGAGCCAAATCCTGCTCTGATGAAGAGATGTCCGCTATAGTCTCTTTAGAAACCAAAACTTCCTGGAGTATCAGATTCCTGATCCCCCTACTGAACATAGTAATTTCCCCCATTGACCCCATGTCACTACTGTTTACTGAAGTGACATTGGGGTCATTGGGGGAACCACTAAGTACAGCAGGGGACCAGGAATCTGACACTCCAGAAAGTTTTGGTTTCTACAAAGACTTCAGCAAACAGTTTCTCAGCATTGAGGCAATGTTTGTTTCTAAAGCCATTTTTTTTGGGGGGGGGGTTTGGATAGAGAAGGGAATGGTTAAAACTCCTGTCATGTTTTGCAGTCTCATTGAGAAGTTTCAAATCACTTGCAAAATTTATATCCTGAAGTGAGAGGATATCTCTCAAAATTGAAGGGAATACCTTCTTAGACAGTTATCTGCACTGGAGGATTTCCATTGGATTGCTGTTCCAGTGACAATTGGACAAACAGAAAGGGTGAATATCCCTAGCAGAGACACAGAGGGCCAAAAAAACCTCTGGTGGTGCTGAACTCAAGTAACAGTGTTGATTTGTTTTTTCTCTCTTATTCCAGAATAGGCAAATATTTATTGCTAAAAGGAATTTCTTATTGCAGCTCAACTCATGAGGAACAAATGAGGAACTGGGCGGGGCCATCAAAACTGTACTATTTGTATTGGTGGGTGAGCTGCACCATGATAGGTGGTTAAATGGCTGTGTAGTATGAAGAATCCATATATTTATTGGTAAAACAAAAAGAAAACACAGCCAATTTGTTTTGTGGGTTTAAAGTCACCCCTCATAAAAAATAACATGTCATTTGAATTAAATGAGATCATGTGCAGATCATGTGTCCATGGGGACATTTTGTAGGTAGTAGCATGTCTAGGATTTAGCAGAGGTTCATTGTAATCATGCCTATGCACTTATTTTAATGGTCCCATAATAGGGCCATTGATAGGTCTGACCCTTCCCCACTTGATTAAAAAAACATGTTAGCTTTGTGATACATTTTAAGTGTGAGGCTACTGTCTACATTTAGACGCCAACAACTGGCTGCACAGAAAATAACACAATTTACTGGTTCTCCATTGCCATTTTAACTGTTAGAAACATGACTATTTTTTTGTCTGGAGATTCTATTTATGTCAGACAGGTGCTGCAAATACCAGATTTGTTAGCTGACAGCAGTGAGTGGTTGGCATTTATGCTAGTGTACAAAAAACTTCACACAACCTCAAGAAGTTATTGCTGACCCAGATGACAGGTACAGGTAGCTCTGATACAGTTAAGGCTGCCAAGAACAATCTGTTTGCAACTAGAATTTATTTTTTACTTCCTGGCCCCTAAAATGTTCAACTGAACCACAAAAACACATTATTACTAAATAATTGTCATTTCCTTGTACATATACTATAATTTTTTTATGTGAAAGGATGGTATAACATTACCCAATGTGGCCATATGATGCAGACTAGTGACAGGATACTGACTATTTCATTATCTGAAACCTCTGTAACAAATTGTATTCAAAAACAAAAAAAAGACACATTACTCAATATGCTGTAGTGATGAAGGAAATCTATTTATTATAGTTATTCACATAGCGCTGACAATTTTACCCATCGCCTTACATACTGCACATTCACATCAGTTCATCCCCTCAAGGAGCTTACTGTCTAAGGTCCCTACCACAGCACATGCATACAGCATTTATGGAAATATATATACTGTATATACATATATATATATAGAGAGAGAGAGAGAGAGAGAGAGAGAGAGAGAGAGAGAGAGAGAAACTCCTGGCAGATATGAAAGACAGACTAATGCAGCACTGTATTTATTATTACATCATTAAGCGCATTTTTTTTAAATGCAAGCAGGGTACATGCCCAAATTAGACCTGTTATCAGCATCTTGCTGTCCACTGTACAGCAGAGCTCAGATTAGGAGAGCGAGAAGCAGCACAATGAGCTAGTCAGAAATGCTGCAGTAATCATATGCTAACAAGGGGCATCCCGATAGCAGGAGAGAGCAGAGGGACAGAGAGATGACCTCGGTCTGCTGCTTTTGCTTTCAGTGCCCCGTCACAGGCTGGGGGAGGAGAGGGAAAAGTGCAGTCGCGGAAAATCAGGTCTGTTGCCCTAACAGACAGGGTTATGCTGTGCAGCAGAGCTTTGTAAATGTTAGAACTGGATTGACAGACATGCAATATGTTAAGCAATTAAAATAGCTCCCATATATTTATTTCATTTGAGTATTTAGATATTTGCTTGGAGTTAAGCTTTAAAACTGTGACAAACCATTTACATTTCCTGCAAGATACCGTTAGGGATAAAGAACTGATCCAACATTGCACTACACTACCTATGCTCTAAAAAGGGGTCAATATCCAAAAGAAGAATTTCTAAATACTAAAATAAGTCATACGGGGCTGATCCTTGTAGTTTTGGATCCCATTCACTGTACACAAAATGCATGCTAGCTTCATCTCCCTGAAATTTGGAGGCACATATTGTTGTTCCAAATGCTGCAGTGCCAATCTCAAGCCTTGTAATAGCTTTCCTTTTATTTGTGCTCTGCATCTGAGCATTGTTGAAATGTGAAATCTCCCATCTCCACACTTCGTGAGATTTTTTATTTTGCATTTAAATGACTTCTGCAAACTTCTGCACTCACTGTGGAAAAAAAAACCAATACACAATTCCCCCTTGAACTCGCAATTACCCCTTTGTCATAACATCTCCAGCCACATTCTATTAAGATGGAACTATTAAAATGATAAAATGGTGTATTAATCGGCCAGGTGTTGTCAGTGAATCAGACAATGGGTCTGCAATTTTAAGCTCAGCATTAAGTGTTCAGAGATTGGTACCCAACGTGAAATTATGTAGCACAGATCCTTGTTTTACAACATGTTTAACAATGTGAGAAGATATAGAACCCAATTCCCTGGAGCAGCCCAGACACAATGTGTTTCATCCATTATTCAAATAGCACAAAGCGTCACACGAACCTTTCTAAATTCTTCAACATAAGACATATTGACTGGCATAGAATTGTGATAAGCGGAATCTGTTCAGTGCTAACTGTGTGATTTATTATTGCAGCTACAATTAGTCCATACTGCTTGAGCAAGCCAACACAAACAATTCTCCTACAAGTGCAATACATTATGCTTACATATTATAAAACCACAAATAATAATAAATATTGCCTTAGTGGAGAGACATTTATGAAAATTCCAGTCAAACCCTTTTTCTTAAAATGTTAGAAAGTGTAAGGTAGAGCTGGAGCCTGTAAATATTTTAGCGCTCTCCCTGTCCCCATTGGAGACATTTCCCCTCACTTCTTATCCAGGTGCACCTTTTGGCAGGGTTGGATTTACGATTAGGCTTAGTAGGCTTGTGCCTGTAGGAGGCAGGAGCAAAAAGGAATGGCTTTTTGCTGTATAGTCATTGCACACACAATTTTCCCTATCAATATTATAAACTCTTATAATAGTCCCCATAATTATAACTTATTTACACATTGTCACAATATTCTAAGCCTTTTTTTTGGGGGGGGGGGAGAAGAAAGAAGTTGTTACAAACTTAGAGTACTAGAGTGAACTGAATCCTATCCTGCTTATGAATGGGTCCGTCAAGGAGAGGAGTCTAAGAACAGCAGTGTTCACCAGGGACCCCCTGCACCTGACTGTGCTCTGTCCCATCCCCAGGTTGCTTTCCTGCCAAATGGCAGACATCGACAAGAAGATGCGAAGGACCTGCAGCAGGCTGGTGAGGTTCTGGGAGTACTGAGATGGTGTGCTCATAAGTCAGCAGAAACAGGGTCACAGGTGGCAGAAACTAATAGGAAGGCAGAGGGTCACAGGGACACAGATGGCTTACGGAAGTCCAAAAATGTTGGGACCCCAGGGGCACGGGGGGCTTAGGTAGCAAATAATGCCCTATATGCTAGGAAAGGGCTCAACATCACATGGGCAAATGCTACATGGACATCTTTCCAATGGGTACGCTAGCTTCAGGGATTCAACTGATGGCATGGCAGTGCCTGACCGGCTGTGGTAGTGACACCGGGTGTAAAACCCGGAAGTAAGTGCCACCACAAGTCTGATGAGAGGTGCCACTGTAATTAGGTAGGTAAGTAGAACGTACAGTGGACACTACAAAAATGCTACAGGATATAAAAATACTAAATGCAAAAATGATATTCCATGAATATGGTTTCTATGTGGTTTATGGAACTCTTAAGTCATCTCTGTATTCATTTGTGTTTATTTTTTGACAACTACAACTATGAACAAGTAGAAGAATATAAATGGCACACAAAAACTATTTTCAGATATACAGTATTTTACAGCTATGGCATCACTACTCTCAAAATATATAAATTTTATGTATAATTCTATCAGAAAATAAGCTGATAATATTGATGTTTAATATTATACTGTACATATTCTCAGGAACCTTCTAATGTTTCACAAGTAAAAAAACGGGCAATTAAATAGAAGAACAGAAAAAAAAAGATGTTTGGGTTAGAAAAACTTTCTCATGCCTAATCTACAGTTCTGCCAGATACAAAAAAACATGAAACCCAATCCTTTTTCACTGAAGTACTTTTTTCAGAAAAATAATAACTAGAAAACTAATACTCCTGCAGACTTCTAAGTGCGATACAAAGAGCTTTAAATCTCACAGTAGCCTCTGGACTCACTGCCAGCAATTCCAGGATGCCTTGGACTGGATGCTATCAACCAAGTTTGACTCAAGTTCTTTGTAACTTGGCAGGAGAGATGAGAAAGTTCTGCTTTCAATTCTGTGAGCTGTATGAAGGGCTGGCAGGGAAAATGCTGACGGTATGTGTGAAAGTGGGTCAGCGATTACAATTTATTTAATGAGTGGGCACCTCAAGGTTTAGTTAAAGAGAATTAATATAGGTTAGGCATTTTCAAAAGGTTGAAAAGTACCACACACAGAGACCCAACCATGAGTAAACAAGGCAATTTTTAGGTGAATGTACTAAACAAATAGTGTTTGAAACTGGCTTTCCTAATATTCTACTTTACACTGCAGTACTCAACTATTCACCTTTATTTACTTACTTCTTTTAGTCAAACTGTTCAAAATTGCTCCTAGAAAAAGCTTATTTTTTTCCCTTTCCACAAGGCTGTATTCTAGTCTAGTGAGAAGTGGCCAACCAATATTAAAACAGTTCTCCCAAAAATGATTTAATGTACCTTACCTTCCTACTGAGTTACAGTATGGTACCTGCACCAAGCTTTCCTCTATCTCAGCTATACTAGCTCAGGGGAGGTAAAACAAGATGGCAGTGAGTTATCTCCCCACGTTGTAATGTGCCTTTGCCACCTGCACCTTAGTTAAGAAGGACCAGGAGACATACACTGAACCACAGGAAGCGATCACTCAGATTCTGCTGTCACAACAATGGTCATTACTGACAATGGTGTGCTATAGGATACTACATGAGAGGTACAACAGACTTAGTGGACATTCTATCCACATTAAAGATTACTTTAGTTAACTATTAAAGACACAAAAACGAGTGCGGGTCTGTAAGCATTATTACAACAATACATTTATTTTTTTAAAGGAAGCAGCATATGTACCTGATTTGACCTGTATTAGTGTATTAGTCTCTTGAAATCCCTGTATAGCAGAGCTGGAGTGTGAGAGGAAGGATCAGTACAAGAAGCCAATCAGTTCATGTGCTGGCAAGAGACATGCTGATAGGAAGAGAAAGCAGAGTGACGGGGAGATGAGCTCATCGCTGTGCTACTTCTTAGTTTACTGCCCAACCCCAGGCAGGGGCAGATCCTGGATGACCTGGGCACAGAGGAAGTGGGTTGAATGATACTTGTCTTCAGACTGAGGTCATCTAGTGGCAGAAAAACTGTGCATCAAAAGACTTCCAATTTGAAAGTATAAAATAGCTCTTTTAATGCATATATGTCAGCAGCAGAATAAAATACAATTCACTCCATTATACAGCAATATTTCAAAATATTATCAGACCTTTCTCAAGCCAAGAAAACCATTGTCAAAAATGAATTTTGCAAATCACCAACTACCACAATAGATGTGTGGTAAAAGAGACCCAAGGCAATAATAGCCTAAGCATAATTTGTTTGCCAACACAGCTTTCCAAGCCTATTTGTCCCATCCAACCTTTATTTGAATTGTGAAGAAGATAGTGGCAAGTTTCAACAACACACAAATCATTGGAGGACAACCAGCTCTCACGTTGCTTGACCATCTATGGCGATCCTTAATATTTGTGACTGACACCTTGGTTACCTATTTCAGCTGACAAAAAGCTATTGAAAAATCCAACTCAGACACATACCTTTTTTCTTTAAGAAAGGTCTACAGAAGAAGTATGCTGAGATTTGTGGAAACCCTTTGAAATGGGTTGCCTAATTCTACCTGTTCTGGCTGGTTTACACAATGGTCATCTGCTATCTATAGATACTATTATGGCTATATTTTATAAAGGTCCAGTCATCTGACATTTGGGTAAAAGGTTCAGCCTGCTGTTTCTTCAGCATCGCTACCCATACTCTATTTTATGACTGGCTTCAGATATTGATATAGATGAAAAACACATTTGTTGCCTCTTTTTAATGAGAACGGACACGAATTTACACACATAACTGATCTATGAACCTTTATTGTACTGAATCTACCTTTACTTAGGCTTTAGACTTCTCAAACGTCAACCTTGAAGCATGTATCCAAAATCTTATATCAGAGAAAGTAATATTTTATAAATGTGTGGGTAAATCAATTGCTGCTTTATTCTGTTATTTTCTGAACAACAATCCAGAGATATTATTCAATCCCACCCTTACATCAAAAAGACGTTAAGTAAAAAGTCAATGTGACTAGCCCACCCTGCTATTTATGCAGTCAAAGTAGAATGTTTTCATTTTCACTACAACAATAGAGACAGATAAATAACTGCTATGCAGGAGGAGAAAAACAGAAATTAATATATTTTATTCCTTCCTGTCTGTACTTGACACAAAGAAACATCTGCTGTACGTGTAAAAACAAATAAAAAAACTTTACTCATAGTGTTTTCTTTATCTAGTAAGGAGAATTAAGTGGATTTTCTCTAGATTTCCTTTACTGAAATAGTCTCTAAAAAACCAAGTACAAGTTCACAAAGCTGATGCCATCTGTCTTGTGTTTGTGCTTTCTGGCAACTAATAGTTTTGAGCAGTATGTTATTTTTTTGGCGCTATCACTGCATGGTATTTTTGGGCACAGAAGCTTTCGATGCCAAGGAAATTTACACATAAAAAACACTCAAAAACTGGGCTATCACACTGAAAAGGTAATTTTACCGTTGCCAACTTTAACACGAATTACTAATTTATCTTTAAGCTTGCTGAAACCATGAAATACTAAAGCTAAACCTAAACACTAAAACTAAGACATAAAGAATATGTAAACCCTAACAATGAACTTCTTTTATCTGGTTCCTTTTGGTCTGTAAATAACCTGCCTCTGTGTCATATGTATCAGTTACATTGTTCCCGGGTATCTCAGAGTACTACAGAACCCCTCCCCTATAGGTTATGAAGAAGAGGAGAGGAGAAAGAGCTTGTAGCTCTGTCCTATGGTGATAACACTGCTTCTCCAAAGATACGGCATGGTGCGTGAGGGATGTTACCCTGGGACAGGAAGTGTGATAGTGACAGAATCAACAGTGGACAAAAAGGCACATTATTTTCAGTGAGTCAGCTGACTCATAGATTTAGATTTCTGAGAAGCAGCAGTAAAGCAGAAACATTGTGTAGCACTGGAACAAAACCAACACATATAATAAAGCTATATGGCTACCCCCATGTACAAATATAATTAAGGAATATATGAAGGGTACATGTACAAACATAAAGAAAGAGTAAAAGATGGAAGTGCCAATGAACTGATGTGTGTCTAGATTAAACTTTATTGATTGTTGTATTCAATAGAAAATGGCCAGCACATTTCAGGGGTATGAAACACACAATAAGAAACATGTGTCTGGGTGCTAGATATGTGTTTTATAACCCTGATGAAGGGGGATCTTTGAGACACCCGAGACGTATTGAACATTTTCTATTGAATACAATAACCAACACAATTTATTCCGGACAAACACCAATGGATTGACTTCCATCTTTTAATCTTTCTTTAATCCTTTAAAAGGACAGAAAGCTTTTTCAAAAGACACCTGGAGGATCAGCAGATATTTCTGCCTCTGTCACTTTAGGCATGTGCACAAGGAGCCAGGACACCAGATATGTCATCTGCTAGTGTGCCGCTGTGCATGTGGACATGTGTTGTGCTATATTTTGTGGCTTTGTGTGTAGCTCACATACTGTACATTGTACATGCAATTTTCTTGTGTGCTCCTTCTTTCCTATGAATTCCTAACGTATGTTTATACATCAAAAATGCACCTTTTTTAAATATATTTCCCAACATACATATACCTGTGAGGTACCTGCGGTGCAATGAGAAAAAGGGTCAAGTGGGTTTTTGATGTGTGTATTAGTGTTAAGAATCTACAGGAAATGGATGGGTATATACAAAGATGTATGTACACTAACACACATCAGCACATGAAGATGCGTATTACAACCGTTGATGTAACACGCATAGGTGTGAAGGCACCCTTGAAATCCTCACTTTTGTATAATAAGTACTACCAACAATGCCTTAAAGGGTCACCATATATTAGTTAAACACAATGCAAAATTTTGGGGTTTATAGGCGGCAAATACTCTTTGCAATTTAAAATCCATTTACTGTAACCACATATTAAAATCATACAACTTGATTATTAAAATATGTACATACAGTCCCTTTTACTATAGTGTATTCCCCTCCACAGCCACATTTACTGTTTGTAACAGTCCAGAAAAACACAATTCATACAATTACATAGCACGTATTAGGAGTATAAAAAGAAATCAAATACATTATGATATCTTGTAGCAAGTTGTATTCCCAACATGTTTCGCCCAAGACTTCTTCAGGGAATTACAGGCATATGCGGGGCACGCACTAAACCAGGGAGCTATCAGAACATAAAGGGGACCCCTCCTCCCCCTTGTCAGGGCTTGGTGGGGCCACGGAGGAATTGCACACAAATTGGAGCCAGCCAGTGCTCTCATAGAACCAGATCTCAGCCCAAATACCTTTATTCCTGGATTTGGGGACACATCTGTCAATCAATGGGATCTAGTAAACTCTCTTAGAACCCCAGGTAAGTAACTCTTCAGGCCAAGGCTGCCTCTGAACATCATGAAGACACAGCTATGAGGGAGCCTTACATGCTCCACAAGGGCGCATGAAGGTGCATGAAGTTGCATATTACAGCATTTGATGTAGCACCTGTAGGTGTAAATGCACCCTTAAAATCCTCACTTCTGTATAATAAGTAGGTAATGCATTGTGAAGTGGGATGGTGGGGCCCGAGGTGCTTCTGTTTGATTAACCCTAAATGTTGGTTCTTAGCAAGTCAGATTTGTATATTCCTAGCTTCCATTCCACCTAGTCAATTATCCGGCTATTTATCAAGCAGTTCAGTATTCTATTTCATTGATAGTTCTGATTTTCTGTGAAGTTCTACATCCATTTGCATGCTCTTTTTTATCTAATAAATATTATACTATATATATATTTATATCTAATATTGCATAAATGCAACTAACATTCATTTAGGCAAAGATTTTCTACTGCGTATTTTAGCGTCACTAAATTACTTTACAAGAGAAATAGCCTTGCAAGACAGAGTTCATGCAAAGTGAACATCCATTATGACTTCTTTAGATGACGGGAAAACTAATTACTACTGGATATTTTTAGCTCTGACTCATATATAATTATTGACAGGATGAGATTTGATTAGGAAACTAGAATGTCTTGAGTTAAATATGTCCTAAGTATAATCTTTTGTAATTTAATAAAACATCTCTACAAACATTTTAAATGAGGTTGCCACATTTCACATACATAATCTGACCTTTTGTTCAAGCACATATCTCTCAAACTATTGCAGTCTTGTAGCAAGTTGAATTCATTTAAACAGGTAAAAAAAAAAAAAAAAATCATTTATATCTTTTTCAAAGTTTGTGTGGTTCCAATAAAATACAAGCTGGGAACTTGTTGAGAGTGCTTAAGACCGGACTGGCTTTTATTCAGCTATTTGAAAAAATACTTTAAAAAATCGTTACTCCTACTTTCACGCAAAGATGTTCTTTTGCCTGCATTTTATAAATAGTTGCACATAAATTCACTACCTCACATGAGGAAAGAAACAGGCACCATATAAGGCTAAAAGTTAGAGAAAAGAGGTTGTAGCCACTTACTTTCTCCAGTACGTGCACCCCTCTCAACTAATAATTCAAACTTGAAAAGAAAAGGTAAAGGTGCATTTATATATGAAAGAAGAGAGTTATTTAATATAACCTCAAATA
>NW_017307121.1:161874-164473 GCF_000935625.1 Nanorana parkeri
GGATAGCTGATAAAACAAAATAACAATAGCCATAACCAACATACATGTATACATGTGAACTTACTAAGGACATTAAATATTTAACAAGTAGTAGAAGAGCTTTAAAACAAGCCATCAATTACCTGCCTTGCTGCTTCTAAGGTGAAGCATTATATTCTCAAACATTACAACAAGGACTCCTAAAATCAAGTTTCAGTCCGTTTCTAACAGCTTAGAAACACCAGCTATTTGGTTTCATTATAGGGTTGGCAGGCTGCCAAGATTTGCTCTTTTAGAAAAATAGTGTGAATTTTGAAAATTAATTTCTCCACAATACAGACATGCTCAAAGCTTGTTTTCAGGTAATTTTACTTCTTAATTAGTGCTTACCTTGTATATGATCTGGGCACAGGTTTATTTTAAAGCTTTGTGGCCTGGAGCAGAAATAACATGGAAACTGTGGCGCGGCGGTGCCCCATGTCCTATTGTGTCTTTAAAGTTACAGGAGCCCTTATTTTTCAAGGTTTACATATGACTGTGTGTTTTTACTTTTACCTTGTTACCCATTTCAAACATAATTAGCATAGATGGCTAATTATAGCGTAAAATATCTTAACACTTTATAGTGTTATTCGTCTTATACACCAGATGATCTCTTAATTTATTTGTTTATGTTGAATGATCTATTGACAGGTGTCTGCAATTTGTGTTCTTCCTTCCTTGGGTTCTCTTGCGATAACCAGAGTTAACCATTAAGCAGCTCATACAATAAATAAAAAAATAAAAAAATGAGAAAGGAAGTTCTGCAGGGTTACTAACCTGCCTTCAAAAAAGTGTATTTCTTCTAAAATACCAGCACTAGGTACCCAGGAAGACATGGATGGTGTTATGTGCAGCTTACCTGACCGTGGCCATTCACTAAACATAAGCTGACAGCAAAATAGTCTGAACTCCAGATTTAAAACATTGATATTTGGCATATACTCTTCCCCAACCTTGCTTACCACTACCACCATTTTGAGCAAGGTGACCCACTAAAGCATCTGGCTGTTGTGTTTGAGGACACAGAGGCTAATAGGCTCATTGGGGGCCTGTACCTTCTTGACCCTCCAACCCTGTGGTATGAATATCAGTTATTCCTTGTGTGCCTGGTTGATGTTATATGGGGAAGGAGGGGAAGGAAGTGGAGGTGGGGGGGATTTTTAATACAAAAAAGGTTAAGAAAAGTACAATGCTGGTGGTTTAATTCTAGAAGATGTTTGCAGATGTGCGTCACGAACACCCAACATGTGGACTGATATGCTCAACTTTATCCAGCAAATTTCAATAATGTCATAGTTGTTAGGGCAAAATGCACGCCCCATTTTTAGCTACAATTACACACCTGGTGCAGAGAAAACACAGAAACTTCTGCTGCATGGAAGCTTTTTTTTATCCTACTTTGAGTGAGGGTCAGTGTGGGGGAAGTATGAACATCCATCCAGGAACTGTTAGCTGTGAAGAACTGTGTTGCAACTTTGGGTATTAATTCCACTACTTTCAGGTCTAGAGAAAATGCATTCAAGGACTGGATGGTGATTATTCAAGGTCTAAAGAAGTAAGAAAAACTGCATAGGGGCAAGTTATGTGTTTCTCTTTATGGGGCCCCATTTTAATTTACATGGTCCAACTAAGTTCACAGAAAAAAATGGACAAATTCTTTAAAATAAACACAGGCTGAACTTTAAGTTATCATACAGGTGCATTTTGCATTAGCAGGCAAATGAAAGTATCTCAATATGTTGCCAAATGGGCTACACATGTAACTAGTCTCAGGTCTGAATTTGTCTGGAAATAAGCCTAATGTATTGGCCTACACAACAGTACTAACTAGCAGAGATATTGTCAGCACTAATAGCCAGGAAAATGTACTGACCGCAGCTGAAGTTGAGGTTCTGTCTATGGCCGAATCTGCCCCGCCAGGCCATTTCATGTGGCCCTCGCACCTCTCATGAAGCTGTGGCACCCCCCTTGTATCCGCCCCTACTTTGGCTCAGCAGTCGGCAGCAGAGAGGACGGAACTCCACCTACAAATCATGCACCTCTCTGTGCAGGTGCAACACCCTTTCGTCTTTGCCTCCACTAGTCTCAGCTTTCAGCAGGCTCTGGCAGCCGACTCCAGCCCTCCTCTGGTACTCCCCCCAGACCCTGCACTTTCTGCTTCACAGTTCCGTCCCCATCTTCTTCTCGGCAGCAGCACAAGGTAAGAGGGTTAGACTGTGATGTAAGGGAGGGTGGGGGACTTTTGACTTCTGATAGCTGGGGGCTCTTTACATCTGATGTAAGGGGGAGGTAGGGTGCTCTGGATATCTGCTAATAATTATTATGAGAATATCACAATTTTATGCTACTTGAAAAGGAGGGTCACACTCTGCCGGTATCATCTACAAGAAATGTTATGGTTCTGTCTGAGCAGTCTCCAAAAAAGTTTCTTGTGGATGATACCAGTGTGCGACCCTCCTTTTCAAACTTGCATCATCTGCTACAGGAGCGTGAGTGGGTTGTGTGCCAGTCTGCACCTGCCCTTCACATCCCTGTGATGGTTACATACATACATACCGTATATATATATATATATATA